>NC_079440.1:57778655-57983418 GCF_903798145.1 Danio aesculapii
ACAGCACCAAATTACAAGCTGATTTCACCTTATGTGAAAGTTATTCATTCAAAAAAGGTGACAATGGTTCCGAATTCAATTTCCTAAGGGCTACAGATTTAGCATTTATTTCTACACTACTCTCCTGCCTGCCTGAATTGCTGGAATGTCCCACATTTCGAAATATTATGTTCATTCATTCATTTTCTTAGGGTTCAGTCTCTTTATTCATCAGGCAAAATGAACTGCCAACTTATCCAGCAATGTTTTACGCAGCAGATGCCCTTCCAGCTGCAACCCATCACTGGGAAACACCCATACACTCATTCACACTCATACACTACGGCCAATTTCTTTGGAACCACCAACTTATCCAGCATATGTTTTACACAGCAGACGCCCTTCCAGCTGCAACCCATCACTGGGAAACACCCATACACTCATTCACACACATACACTACTGACAATTTAGCTTACCCAATTCACCTGTACCGCATGTCTTTGAACTTGTGGGGGAAACCGGAGCACCTGGAGGAAACCCATGCGAACACGGAGAGAACATGTACACTCCACACAAAAACGCCATCTGATCCAACCGAGGCTCGAAATAGCAACCTTCTTGCTGCAAGGCGAACGTGCCACCCACTGCGCCACCGTGCAGCCCCACTACGGCCAATTTAGTTCATCCAGTTCCCCTATAGCACATGTGTTTGGTCTGTGGGGGAAACCGGAGCACCCGGAGGAAACCCACGCCAACACAGGGAGAACATGCAAGCTTCATACAGAAATGCCAACTGACCCAGCCGAGACTCGAACCAGCGACCTTCTTGCTGTGAGACGACAGTGCTAACCACTGAAAAAGCACTTTAGAAATGAAGATGAACTGAATTGAATGTGTGTGTGTGTCTAGAGATGCAAAGTGGCTACAAACATGTTACTGAACTAGAGAAAACAAAGTAAAGAGATCTTTGTTTCAAATATTATGTTTGTTTTTAATTATTATGGTGGCACAATATATCTCAAAATTATTATCTCACGATAATAGTAAATGCAATATACGAATCGCAGACGTGTATGATAAAAGACAATTATTTAAGGCATTGGTTAAATATCTAAATTTGACCAATCAGATGGGGCCTTACTATCTTTATACCCACCTCCCCAGTAGTTGCTGTTCTGCTATTGGCTGGGGCAGCTCAAAGGTGAAAATAAACACTAGTGGGCGGAGTCGAGACGAGAGAAAAATAAAAACAACCAATCAGAGTAAGAATGTCTGTGCAGGTTTTTCCCTCATGTATAGATTAAATGGTCTTAAAGATTAAATGTTTGTGCCTTGACACAGTTTTTAATCAGAATTTGAACTGATTAAATCTGAAAAATATATTTACCTGTTTATTTTAATACCATTAAATAAATTATTTAAAAGCATAGCTTATAAAAATAGCATTTTTCTAGGAAAATATTATATCATTATAAATATTATCACAATACTCAACAACAATATCACAATATATTTTGGCCTCAATGTCATACATTCTGCTGTCTAGTAGGCCTGAGCGATATGAAAGCAGCAGAAATCTTATGTCAGGATACAAGTCATCTCATATCTGACAACGATATATATCATGATATAGTACCTTTTATAGTTTACCTTTTGTAAATGTTATCAAGTAATTGTTAGTATGTATATTAACCACAGTGAACGACTATTTCTTTTTAAGTATATATTAAGTGTACATTTTCAAGTATATATACTTAAATGTGCTCATTCATATCTGATTATTTTTCTCACTTAATTTAGATGCAGTGGCGCAGTAGGTAGTGCTGTCGCCTCACAGCAAGAAGGTCGCTGGTTCGAGCCTCGGCTGGGTCAGTTCTCCCTGTGTTCGTGTGGGTTTCCTCCGGGTGCTCTGGTTTCCCCCACAGTCCAAAGACATGTACAGGTGAATTGGTTAGGCTAAATTGTCCGTAGTGTATGAGTGTGTATGGATGTTTCCCAGAGATGGGTTGCAGCTGGAAGGGCATCCGCTGCGTAAAACATGTGCTGGATAAGTTGGCGGTTCATTCCGCTGTGGCAACCCCAGATTAATAAAGGGACTAAGCCGAAAAGAAAATGAATGTAGAAAATAGATTTTATTAAGAAATATAAAATAACTATTAACGAAAAATAAAAGACATAAAATGCTGCTTAATAAAATGCTAAATGTAAGTACTTTTATGATTGCATATTTCTCTCTATGCTGTTATTCATGCTTCAGTCTGCATCCCTGAGGTGGAGTGTAAGATTGTGTTCATATCAATTATCATACAACTTATGAAAAAGTATTACTGTGGACAATGTATTTTGAGACAATATTGCACAGCGCTACTGCCAACACAGCAAGTTAAATAGCCATTGGTTAGCAGTTTGCAGACTCACCATGTGTTTTCTCATAGAAGATGACTTTGGACTCTGGGGTGAAGTTCTGGCCTCTGAGGATCATCTGTGCTCCACCCAGAACTGAAGAGTGGTCTGTGTCCTGATGCTCCACCGCTGGATGCTCATGACCAGACCTTTGAGCTGGAAGACCACCCAATACATTAATTTATATTTAACATTAAATATAGAAAATGCTAGATTTGACCAGCATTTTTACCTCAAGTAAATAATAAATGTAAACAAAATACATAAATATATATAAATATACTGTAAAATATTATGTTTTTAAATATAAATAGTGCTAGTAAGAATGAGTACACACCTCAAAGATTTCCCTTTTAAATGAAAATGTTCTATAGAGTGCTTTACAATAATATATTTGTGCATATATACATTAGATTAGTCAGTAGCAAAACTGGATCTAATCTAATAAAAACTTAAGATCTGTGTCCAAAAATTAGTACACCTAAATTAATATGTTGTGGGGGAAATATTTTATAGTTAAATTGAATAAACATGAAAAATCAAGAAAAACATAAAAATATTAGATTTAGTTGGAATTTTGAAGTTCTGTGACCAAACTCTTATTTTGATGGATATACAGTAACTGTTTAATGAAACTGTTTAAATGCATTAAACTATATTCACAGAGAAATGTACATAAATATTCATTTTCAAAAGGGGTGTACTCATTTACAGTGCACCCGGAAAGTATTCAAAGTTCTCATTTTTTCCACTTTTTTTGCGTTACAGCCTTTCCAAAATAGATTATATTCATTTATTTCCTCAAAAGTTTACACACAATACCCCATAATGACAATGTGAATTTTTTTTATTAGAAATTGTTGCAAATTTATTAAAAATAAAAAAATCTGAAAAATCACATGTACATCAGTATTCACAGCCTTTGCTCAATAATTTGTTGATGCACCTTTGGCAGGAATTACAGCCACAAGTCTTATTGAATATGATGCCACGAGCTTGGCACACCTGTCTTTGGGAATTTTTGCCCATTCCTCTTTGCAGTACCTCTCAAGCTCTATCAAGTTGGATGGGAAGCGACGGTGTGCAGCTATTTTCAGATCTCTCCATAGATGTTTATTTAGATTTAGGTCTGGGCTCTGGCTGGGCCACTCAAGGACATTCACTGAGTTGTTGTGAAGCCACTCCATTAATATTTTGGTGGTGTGCTTTGGGTCATTGTCCTGCTGAAAGATGAACCGTTGCCCCAGTCTGAGGTCAAGAGTACTCTGAAGCAGGTTTTCATTCAGGATGTCTCTGTACATTGCTGCATTCATCTTGACTAGTCTTCCTTGTTCCTGCTGCTGAAAAACATCCCCACAGCATGATGCTGTCACCACCATGCTTCACTGTAGGGATGGTATTAGCCTTGTGATGAGCGGTGCCTGGTTTTCTCCAAACGTAATGCCTGGCATTCACTTCAAAGAGTTCAATTTTAATCTCATCAGACCAGAGAATTTAGTTTCTTATGGTCTGAGAGTCCTTCAGATGCCTTTTGGCAAATTCCAGGCAGGAAGTGGCTTTTGACAGAAGAACGCTGGAGCTCAGAGAGAGTGACCATCCGGTTATTGATCACCTCCCTGACTAAGGCCCTTTTCCCCTGATCACTCAGTTTAGATAGCCGGCCGGCTCTAGGAAGAGTCCTGGTGGTGCCAAACATCTTCCACTTACGGATGATGGAGGCCACTGTGCTCATTGGAATTTTCAGAGCAGCTGAAATTTTTCTGTAACCTTCCCCAGCCTTGTGCCTTGAGACAGTCCTGCCTCGGAGGTCTACAGACAATTCCTTTGTCTTCATGCTTGGTTTGTGCTCTGACATGCACTGTCAGCCCTGGGACCTTATATATTTCAAATCATGTCTAATCAACTGAATTTACCACTGGTGAACTACAACTAAGCTGCAGAAACATCTCAAGAATGATCAGTAGAAAAAGAATGCACCTGAGCTCAATTTAGAGCTTCACGGTAAAGGCTGTGAATACTTCTGTACATGTGACTTTTCAGGTTTTTAATATAAAAAATATATATATTTTACATGCAAAAAAATGTGGTTTAAAAGTGCATTAAAATGTGGTACAATGAGTTATGTGAGATTTAATTAAAGTGTAAACGCATACAGCACTCAATAGTCTGCGACGCCACTTGAAGAGAAAGCCACTGTCCTCCAGGTTGAGGAACATGGACACGGAAGACCAATCTCACACGTGTGTTTTTCCGTCCCACATCCGTCTCTCCCTTCTTCAGCTCGATGTCAGCGTTCCTCAGCTTCAGGATACCGGCACAGTCGATTCTATAAACAAAAACATACTTTTAACAAGTAAACTTCCTTCCTTTTATCACCTCCTGTTCCTGTTTCATCAATTCTGGGGCTTCTTTAATTCATTTCTTGCACAAACCATAAATCATTGCTTCCCAAAAGCTACTGAATTCCTCACGGTTTGCTTTTACAGACTAGTAATCAAAACCTGCCATGCTAAATAATTTACATTACAATTATAGCATAACACAGTGCGATGTTGCAGAACCAATGCTTTGTACAGGGTTTCTGCAGGTTTCACCAAGTTAAATTTAAGACTTTTTAAGACTAAACTAAATGCCTGTATAATCCCAGTTGGAAAACATTTTTACTTGCCCTATTTAAAATGATTAAAATTGAATACATTTAATAATAAAATCATAATAATTTTAAACACTTTTTTATTAATTTTCAAATACATACATTCACAAACCCTAAAATTTATCAAGATCAAAACATAGCTGTTAATTACTTTAGTCTACAATAATAATAATGTCATAATAAATAATATAGATCAGGTCAGTATCCTCATCAGTTAATAAATGGAGAACTTTTAAACGAATGTTAATGTAATGAAAGTAATTAAATGCTTTTTTAAAATAAAAAGTTAAAAGTTTTATTGAGACTGGGATTATTGGTGATTGTATGGGTGTTAATGGTCAGAATTGGTAGCTGTATAGAACAAAGGAAAATTAAAGCCTGTTAAAAATAAGATTTAAGACCTACAACACAATATTTCAGTAGATTTAGGACTTTTTATGGCAAGGCAAGGCAAGGCAAGGCAAGTTTATTTATATAGCACATTTCATACACAGTGGCAATTCAAAGTGCTTTACATAAACAGGAATAAAAGAAACAAGTATAAGAGAAATAAAAAACAAATAATAGAAATGGTAAAAATAGAAATAAAATAAAATAAAATAAAAGCAGATAAAATGTGTTATAAAAGAATTAAAAAGAAGAGAAAAACATAGTAGTTCGATCTGTCGGACGTAGCACAGTGCTCATTCAGTAAAGGCACAGCTAAACAGATGTGTTTTCAGTCTTGATTTGAATGTGCCTAATGTTGGAGCACATCTGATCATTTCTGGAAGCTGATTCCAGCAGCGAGGGGCGTAGTAGCTGAAAGCCGATTCACCCTGCTTTGACTGAACTCTTGGGATTTCTAATCTATTTGATCCTAAAGATCTGAGTGATCTGTTAGGTTTGTATTCAGTGAGCATATCTGTAATGTATTGAGGTCCTAGGCCATTTAGTGATTTATAGACCAGTAATAATACTTTAAAATCTATTCTGAATGTAACTGGGAGCCAGTGTAAAGACCTGAGGACAGGTGTGATGTGCTCTGATTTCCTGGTTCTGGTCAGAATTCTGGCCGCAGCGTTCTGGATGAGCTGCAACTGTCTGACTGTCTTTTTGGGAAGGCCAGTGAGGAGGCCATTACAGTAATCCACCCTGCTGCTGATAAAAGCATGAACAAGTTTCTCTAAGTCTTCACAGGAAACAAAGCATCTAATTCTTGCAATGTTTTTGAGATGATAGTATGCTGATTTACTAACTGTTTTGATATGACTATTAAAACTCAGATCTGACTCCAGAGTCACACCGAGATTTTTGACCTTATTTTTTGTTGTTTGACCCTTAGAGCCAAGGTACGCATTCACCTTGAGAACCTCATCTCTGTTCCCAAACGCAATCACTTCAGTTTTCTCTTTGTTTAACTGAAGAAAGTTTTGGCACATCCAATTGTTAATTTCATCAATGCATTGGCAGAGGGTGTCAATGGGGCTGTAGTCATTAGGCATTAAGGCTAGGTAGATCTGAGTGTCATCAGCATAGCTGTGATAGGAGATTTGGTTTTTTCTCATTATTTGGCTCAGAGGGAGCATATAAAGGTTGAACAGGAGAGGTGCCAGAATCGAGCCTAAAATTTAGCTTTTGAGATTTAAGACTTTTTAAGACTCTGCGGATACCCTGTTTGTAGATGAATCTGATTCAGATTTGTGCAACATCAACGCTTGAACTGAACTGAATAAACATTAAACTGACACGAGCTGTTGGCGTGATAGCCTAGTGGTTAGCACGCCGACATATGGTGAAGTAGCACTTCAGGGCGTCCCGAGTTCAAATCCCAGCTCGTGGATTTCCTAACCCTTCCCTCCCTATGGGGGAAACCGGAGCACCCAGAGGAAACCCACGCCAACACAGGGAGAACATGCAAACTCCACACAGAAATGCCAACTGACCCAGCCGGGGCTCAAACCAGCAACCTTCTTGCTGTGAGGCGATAGTGCCAACCACTGAGCCAACGTGCTACCTATTCTTCTTCATGTGTAAGGATAATTACTGTGAAAAGCGCTATACAAATAAACCTCAATTGAACTGAATGTGATGATAATAATGTTCTTACACAGCTCTCATGTTCTCCTTGGGTTCCAGTGACACCTCCAGGATCTTGGTTCCGTTCAGCATCCGGTCTTGGCTGTTGGTGGTGACGGTCTTGCCGGTGATTCTGTGGACCTGGTAAAAGGCGTGAGGCCTAAGGTTCCTGTCATCAGCCGTGCCGATGAAGATCTGGAGAACCAGCCGCTCCGTCCCGGTGTACCCTCGCAACTGAAAAAGTCCAAAAACCACAGTTAAAGTTAACTTGAAATCAAACCTAACCATGTTGATTTTGTTCACTCTCATTGCAAGTTTAGGCAGTTCATTCCGCTGTGGCGACCCCGGATTAATAAAGGGACTAAGATGAAAAGGAAATGAATTAATGAATTGCTAGTTTTGTGGTGAACAATTAATCTGTGTGTCATTTTAAAAAAAAGTTTGCCCTTGTAACCTAAAATTGAAATCAGAAAATGCACTTGTTTTCAGTTAAATTCTCAGATTAGGTGTGATTAGTGGGCGTGGCTAACAAGCTTAACTACGCCCCTCCAACTGACAGAACAAACAGAAATGGTGAGGAGGAGGAGGAGTCTGTTAGGTTGTAATAGCTCTCCCGAAACACGTTTTTCTGATCTTTCTGTATGAAATGCCTACTTTACTACATACAATCAGCTCGCAGTAAAGAAAAAACATTGAATGAAGTAATATCCAATAAGAAGCATTTAAATTGTCACATTGAATGACGTAATATACAATAAGAAGCATTTAAATTGTCACATTGAATGACGTAATATACAATAAGAAGCATTTAAATTGTCACATTGAATGACGTAATATACAATAAGAAGCATTTACATTGACACATTGAATGACGTAATATACAATAAGAAGCATTTAAATCGTCACATTGAATGACGTAATATACAATAAGAAGCATTTAAATCGTCACACTGAATGACGTAACATACAATAAGAAGCATTTAAATCGTCACATTGAATGACGTAATATACAATAAGAAGGATTTAAATCGTCACATTGAATGACGTAATATCCAATAAGAAGCATTTAAATCGTCACATTAAATGACGTAACATACAATAAGAAGCATTTAAATCGTCACAATAAATGACGTAAAATACAATAAGAAGCATTTAAATCGTCACATTGAATGACGTAATATACAATAATAAGCATTTAAATTGTCACATTGAATGACGTAATATACAATAAGAAGGATTTAAATCGTCACATTGAATGACGTAATATCCAATAAGAAGCATTTAAATCGTCACATTAAATGACGTAATATACAATAAGAAGCATTTAAATCGTCACAATAAATGACGTAATATACAATAAGAAGCATTTAAATCGTCACACTGAATGACGTAATATACAATAAGAAGCATTTAAATCGTCACACTGAATGACGTAATATACAATAAGAAGCATTTAAATCGTCACATTGAATGACGTAATATCCAATAAGAAGCATTTAAATCGTCACATTAAATGACGTAATATACAATAAGAAGCATTTAAATCGTCACAATAAATGACGTAATATACAATAAGAAGCATTTAAATCGTCACACTGAATGACGTAATATACAATAAGAAGCATTTAAATCGTCACACTGAATGACGTAATATACAATAAGAAGCATTTAAATCGTCACACTGAATGACGTAATATACAATAAGAAGCATTTAAATCGTCACATTGAATGACGTAATATCCAATAAGAAGCATTTAAATCGTCACACTGAATGAAGTAATATACAATAAGAAGCATTTAAATCGTCTCACTGAATGACGTAATATACAATAAGAAGCATTTAAATCGTCACACTGAATGAAGTAATATACAATAAGAAGCATTTAAATCGTCACACTGAATGAAGTAATATACAATAAGAAGCATTTAAATCGTCACACTGAATGAAGTAATATACAATAAGAAGCATTTAAATCGTCACACTGAATGAAGTAATATACAATAAGAAGCATTTAAATCGTCACACTGAATGACGTAATATACAATAAGCATTTAAATCGTCACACTGAATGAAGTAATATCCAATAAGAAGCATTTAAATCGTCACATTGAATGACGTAATATACAATAAGAAGCATTTCAATCGTCACATTGAATGACGTAATATACAATAAGAAGCATTTAAATCGTCACATTGAATGACGTAATATCCAATAAGAAGCATTTAAATCATCACATTGAATGACGTAATATCCAATAAGAAGCATTTCAATCGTCACATTGAATGACGTAATATCCAATAAGAAGCATTAAAATCGTCACACTGAATGACGTAATATACAATAAGAAGCATTTAAATCGTCACACTGAATGAAGTAATATACTATAAGAAGCATTTAAATTGTCACATTGAATGACGTAATATACAATAAGAAGCATTTAAATTGTCACATTGAATGACGTAATATACAATAAGAAGCATTTAAATTGTCACATTGAATGACGTAATATACAATAAGAAGCATTTAAATTGTCACATTGAATGACGTAATATACAATAAGAAGCATTTACATTGACACATTGAATGACGTAATATACAATAAGAAGCATTTAAATCGTCACACTGAATGACGTAACATACAATAAGAAGCATTTAAATTGTCACATTGAATGACGTAATATACAATAAGAAGGATTTAAATCGTCACATTGAATGACGTAATATCCAATAAGAAGCATTTAAATCGTCACATTAAATGACGTAATATACAATAAGAAGCATTTAAATCGTCACAATAAATGACGTAATATACAATAAGAAGCATTTAAATCGTCACATTGAATGACGTAATATACAATATTAAGCATTTAAATCGTCACATTGAATGACGTAATATACAATAAGAAGGATTTAAATCGTCACATTGAATGACGTAATATCCAATAAGAAGCATTTAAATCGTCACATTAAATGACGTAATATACAATAAGAAGCATTTAAATCGTCACAATAAATGACGTAATATACAATAAGAAGCATTTAAATCGTCACACTGAATGACGTAATATACAATAAGAAGCATTTAAATCGTCACACTGAATGACGTAATATACAATAAGAAGCATTTAAATCGTCACATTGAATGACGTAATATCCAATAAGAAGCATTTAAATCGTCACACTGAATGAAGTAATATACAATAAGAAGCATTTAAATCGTCACACTGAATGAAGTAATATACAATAAGCATTTAAATCGTCACACTGAATGACGTAATATACAATAAGAAGCATTTAAATCGTCACACTTTATGAAGTAATATACAATAAGAAGCATTTAAATCGTCACACTGAATGAAGTAATATACAATAAGAAGCATTTAAATCGTCACACTGAATGACGTAATATACAATAAGCATTTAAATCGTCACACTGAATGAAGTAATATCCAATAAGAAGCATTTAAATCGTCACATTGAATGACGTAATATACAATAAGAAGCATTTCAATCGTCACATTGAATGACGTAATATACAATAAGAAGCATTTAAATCGTCACATTGAATGACGTAATATCCAATAAGAAGCATTTAAATCATCACATTGAATGACATAATATCCAATAAGAAGCATTTCAATCGTCACATTGAATGACGTAATATCCAATAAGAAGCATTAAAATCGTCACACTGAATGACGTAATATACAATAAGAAGCATTTAAATCGTCACACTGAATGAAGTAATATACTATAAGAAGCATTTAAATCGTCACACTGAATGACGTAATATACAATAAGAAGCATTTAAATCGTCACACTGAATGACGTAATATACAATAAGAAGCATTTAAATCGTCACATTGAATGGCGTAATATACAATAAGAAGCATTTAAATCGTCACATTGAATGACGTAATATCCAATAAGAAGCATTTAAATCGTCACATTGAATGACGTAATATACAAGAAGCATTTAAATCGTCACACTGAATGACGTAATATACAATAAGAAGCATTTAAATTGTCACATTGAATGGCGTAATATACAATAAGAAGCATTTAAATCATCACATTGAATGACGTAATATACAATAAGAAGCATTTAAATCGTCACATTGAATGACGTAATATCCAATAAGAAGCATTTAAATCGTCACATTGAATGACGTAACATACAATAAGAAGCATTTAAATCGTCACATTGAATGGCGTAATATACAATAAGAAGCATTTAAATCGTCACATTGAATGACGTAATATCCAATAAGAAGCATTTAAATCGTCACACTGAATGACGTAATATACAATAAGAAGCATTTAAATCGTCACACTGAATGACGTAATATACAATAAGAAGCATTTAAATCGTCACACTGAATGACTTAATATCCAATAAGAAGCATTTAAATCGTCACATTAAATGGCGTAATATACAATAAGAAGCGTTTAAATCATCACACGGAATGAAGTAATATATAATAAGAAGCATTTAAATCGTCACACTGAATGACGTAATATACAAAAAGAACCATTTAAATCGTCACATTGAATGACGTAATATCAATAAGAAGCATTTAAATCGTCACACTGAATGATGTAATATCCAATAAGAAGCATTTAAATCGTCACACTGAATGATGTAATATACAATAAGAAGCATTTAAATCGTCACATTGAATGACGTAATATACAATAAGAAGCATTTAAATCGTCACATTGAATGACGTAATATCAATAAGAAGCATTTAAATCGTCACACTGAATGATGTAATATCCAATAAGAAGCATTTAAATCGTCACATTGAATGACGTAATATACAATAAGAAGCATTTAAATCGTCACATTGAATGACGTAATATCCAATAAGAAGCATTTAAATCGTCACATTGAATGACGTAATATACAATAAGAAGCATTTAAATCGTCACAATAAATGACGTAATATACAATAAGAAGCATTTAAATCGTCACATTGAATGACGTAATATCAATAAGAAGCATTTAAATCGTCACACTGAATGATGTAATATCCAATAAGAAGCATTTAAATCGTCACATTGAATGACGTAATATACAATAAGAAGCATTTAAATCGTCACATTGAATGACGTAATATACAATAAGAAGCATTTAAATCGTCAGACTCAATGACGTAATATAAAATAAGAAGCATTTAAATTGTTGCAATACCTGACGTAATATACAATAAGAAGCATTTAAATCGTCACATTGAATGACGTAATATCCAGTAAGAAGCATTTAAATTGTTGCAATACATGACGTAATATACAATAAGAAGCATTTAAATAGTTAAACTGCATTAAAATTCTGCAACTAATGCATCTATACAGTATTATGGATAAACAGCTCTCGTTAATAGTTAACATGCTTTCACTTTCATATTTGACATGAAATGCACATTTACCGGTAGGAATGACATCCCGCCCTCCTCATAATTTTCTCTCCATATATACCTATTACATATCCATAATACACTGTGATATAACCGGGCTTGGATCGTTTTGCTTCCTCACTACAATCGATCTGCTTCAGAGTTCGTTTCAATCAAGCCGAGACCACCTCATTCAGGCGATCTTGGACCGATTGTTTTGGCGCGGATCTGAGCACGATTGCTGGATTCACATATGCCAAACGAACCATGCTAACTGGGGAAACAAGCAAGGTTCCAAAACAAAAGTCCTTCAAAAAGAGTGGGGATTTAACCCTGGCGTCCTGGCCTGGCCTCTATCCATCATGGCCTCCTATTCATCCCCATATCAGAACTGGCTTCATCACTCTGTCTCCTCTTCACCAATCAGCTGGTGTGTGGTCTGGTGCAATATGGCTGCGGTCGCATCATCCAGGTTAATTATTATTATGTTTTAACTTGTGCACTGCTGGTGCATCTGGCCTCTGATGTCACAAACCCAAACACAAACTCACATGAAAAAAATACTATAGCAATTTATACTAAATACCATAGTGGTTTTGATTCATACTACAGTAAAATACTTGAATTAATCTATTGCAATGGTAACATAACAACTATAGTAATACAAACAAATGACCTATTAATGTAGTGTGACAACTATAGGGTATATTATACTACAGTAAATCACAGTAGTAAAACTAAAGTATACTACAGTATTTCACTGTAGTTAATACTACACTCTGCTGTGACATTAAATAACAAAGGGTTGTAAATTAAATACAGTATAATTCATTCATTCATTTTCTTTTTAGCTTAGACCCTTTATTAAAATACAGTATAACACAGTTTACTATGGTATGGTTCAAAAACACTATAGCATTTACTATAAATGACTACAGTATTTTTTCATGCAGGAGATATATTTTGAAAAATGTTGGAAAACTATAGCAATTAATTCATATTTGTTTTTCTTACAATAGATGTCAACCAGTTTTCAACATTCTTCAAAATATCTTCTTTTGTGTTTTACAGAAAAAAATAAATATCTAAAGGGTTGGAAGCATTTGCGGGAAAGCAAATAGTGAATACATTTTAATTTTAGGGTGAACTATGCCTTATGTACAGACATGTGCATATGCTTTACACCATGCTAACAGCCAAACAATGACCTAACATTACAAGATAGTCTAAAAATAAATGTATGATTGAGGTGGCATTACAAAAAAAAAAGTTTTGGGGTTGTCTACATGCATTCAGTGTTTGCTCACTTTTGTAAAATCTGTGTGTATGCATGAAGTCACAACATGTTATATCTTCTTTTTCAACAGTACTGATGTTGATACAGTGTGTGAGATATGCATATATCTGTGTGTAGCTGATATGACATGTTTCAGTGATAGCGACAACACGGATCCTCATTTCCCTAAATGTGGACAGCACATCACACTGTATCAGGGAAATAACATCACCACAACGGTTGCATTATCTCTCTATCTATCCATCACCTCTTCATTTCTCTTATCAAGCTCTTCGCTCTCAGTTTCAGGTCTTTAAATCACAAACATTAACGCACTTTTTTACATGAAGCGATTCTCGAGAATTGTTATATCCACTTCCCACGCATCCTATCAAACAAAACCTACATTTCCGGCCTCCCACAACTTTCCTTTTTCCTCTAAATACACATCTTTGTCCTCAATTTACCTGAACAACAGGATGGCCCCCGCTGGATGCTTTGACGGCCCCTCGGCTGCCCTCAGTCTCATAGTGGGCCCGGTGATGTTGTCTGGGTTGAGCCTCGATTCTGAGCTCATACTGGCTACTGCTGCTGGGAAGAGGCCAGTCCAGCGCGGGCAGAGCAGCCACTGGCATACTGGGAGAGGACAGACTGTCAGTCATAACAACTATTATACATTACTTATATACAGTGGTAACTTAAAGGGATAGTTCACCCAAAAATGTTGGCTCTTTGCTCTTTATTTTCTTTTTTACATTCATGAGTTTCTTCTGTTGAACACAAAAGAAGATATTCTGAAGAAAGCTGGAAACCTGTAACCATTGACTTCCATTGTGTTTGTTTTTACCTACAATGGATGTCAACGGTTGCAGGTTTCCAGCTTTATTGAATATATCTCCTATCTTAAAATGCATATAGGTTTGGAATGCCTTCGGGGAGAGTAAACGGTAAAAGAAAATGTGTATTTTTAGGTGAACTATCCCTTTAATAAGCAGATCAATTGGGATAACAAGTATTTTAATCTGAGGCATAAAGAAAGATATTTAGTTTTTGATTATAAAAGCATAAACTAGGGCTCAGATTTGCCTCTAAAACTTTATTAGCAGAAATAAATAGGCAAAACATTCAGAAAATGTATAAAGCTAAAATCAAATGTGGTTTAATGCTCAAATCAATCAATTTCCCATCATAATTAAAGAGATAGTTTACCCAAAAATGAAACTTCTGTCATCATTTATTTATCCTTCATCTGTCACAAAAGTTTCTTTTTATCTACTATGGGAGTCGATAGTTGCAGGTTTTCAGCTTTATTGAATACATCTTCTATCTAGAAATACATATAGGTTTGGAAGGCCTTCACGGGGAGTAAATAATGAGAAAATGTGTATTTTTAGGTGATCTATCCCTTTAATAAGCAGATTTTGGGTATAAAATCCATTGGGATAACAAGTATTTTATTCTAAAGCATAAAGATTTTTAGTTTTTGAATGTAAAAGCATTCTCAGATTTGCCTCTAAAACTTTGTTAGAAGAAATAAATAGACAAAACATGAAAAAAATGTATAAAGCTAAAATCAAATGTGGTTTAATGCTCAAATCAATCAATTCCCCATAATTTTTAAAGGCATAGTTCACCTGTTGCAAAAGTTTATTTTTCTGTTTGTTTTTACCTACTATGGAAGTCGATGGTTGCAGGTTTTCAGCTTTATTGAATATATCTTCTATCTAGAAATACATATAGGTTTGGAAGGCCTTCGGGGAGAGTAAATAGTGAAAAATGTGTATTTTTAGGTGAACTATCCCTTTAATAATCAGACTTTGAGAATAAAATCCATTGGAATACCAAGTATTTTAATCTGAGGCATAAAGATATTTAGTTTTTGATTATAAAAGCATAAACTATGTCTCAGATTTGTCTCTAAAACTTTATTAGCAGAAAGAAATAGGCAAAACATTCAGGAAATGTATAAAGCTAAAATCAAATGTGGTTTAATGCTCAAATCAATCAATTTCCCGTCATATTTAAAGGGATAGTTCACCCAAAAATGAAACCACTGTCATCATTTATTTATCCTTCACCTGTTGCAAATGTTTCCTTTTTTAAGTTATTGAGTTATTTTGTAAATATTGGAAACTTGTAACCATTAACTTCCATAGTATTTGTTTTTTCTACTATGGATGTCAATGGTTACAGGTTTCTAACATTCTTCAAAATATCTAATTTCCTCAGAGGTTTGGAATCACTTGAGGGAGAGAAAAATATCATTTTTGAGCGACCTACCCCTTTAACAGATCAGTTTGTATTGAGACTGCTCTTTTGATACATGGGTTTGATCATATTGAGTCAATAGTCTCCACTGATTCTCTATTTAATCTCATTGCTCAAGCACCAGCTTTTAATGTTATCACTCGATTAAATGGGCATTATCAGAGGTTATCAGCTAATAGATATGGGCCAGTAGGGGCCTTCTGCGCCTAGTAGGCCCCTACTGGCCCATGTCTGTCAGCTAATAACCACTTATAACGCCCATTCAATCGCGTGATAACATTCGAAGTGGGTGCCTCAAGTAATATTACAGATATAATGGGAAATCTCATTTGTTTTATTCTTAAGAGTCACATGTTAGTGAATAAAGACATCTGCTAATATCATGTATAAAACTCTGGCTTTGTCCTGAGTCTGATTAATTTATCAGTTTTTCATACCTACAAACCCCTTCGAGGGCCTGACTGGGCCAGGTGGCAGGAATGTAATAACGTGACTCCACCGTGAACTCTTTTTTCACTTCCGGCATGGCTGGGTACATGCTCGCCTGGCTCTCCGAGTAGAGGGAATAATCTGTATTGGGTCTGACAATTTTAGTCGGGATTGGTTTAGTCAAGTTGCTGAAGTTATTCAGTGAATCTTCCAAGTTTGCCAGCGGATAAAACTTGGCGGGTTCATCTTGGCCAAATAGTTGACTCTGAGTCTTGTACTGAACATATGTGCGCTTCCCCTGTGGAGAAGAAGAGCGAGAGCGTGGAGAGGTTGAGCGCCGTTCCAGAGCAGTGTCTTCTGTGATGCTGGTGCGAGGAGACGTGTTTGGAGAACCTGAGGCATGAATAGCTTGGATCATTGGACACAGATCAGCTTCGGTCACTCCGGCAAGACCTCCCTCACCTGCTCCTGGAGAAATGCATGGGGAATATGTTCCTGGAGAATATCCATCTGAATGCCAGCTTGTAGAGGAAGTGCTGCTAGCTGGACTGAGGCATTGGGTCTCTCTGTAGAGAGACGTATCGTAGCCTGGGACCATCAGCATGGGCGGATTGATGTTCACAGGGTTGGTGAGGACATGGTCGTGGTGATGCAGGTCAGGGCAGGTGATCTCAATTCTCGGGCTGTTTCCAGGGTGGGCAGCGAGCGAGGGGGAGTGACTATAAGACTGTCTGAGATCAGACTGCTGGTACATGAGAGTCTCATTGGAGAATTGAGACTCCTCACCGTACAGAGAAGGGTCTTGAAGAATGCATGAAGATGTTTGATTGGGGTCATTGTTGGAGGGACCACCTGGCTCATCCACTAAAACAGTAGGAAAACAAATTAAAAGATGAATTAAATTAAATTCATGCTGATTTCTATTGGGCTTTTACAATGTAGATTGTGTCAAAGCAGCCTAACATAGAAGTTCTAGTAAACTGAAACTGTGTCAGTTCAGTTTTCAGAGTAGAAGTTCAGTTCAGTTCAGTTCAGAGTGGTTTAATTTTCACTACTGAGAGTCCAAACACTGAGGAGCAAATCCATCGATGCGCAGCTCTACAAGTCCCAAACCAAGCAAGCCAGTGGCGACAGAGAACAAACGTTACCAATTATTATGACCAAAATATTAGTTCAAATAAAAATGATGATAGAGCCTTTTAAGCATCTTAAATCCTTGAAAGTTTTTAATATTTTGTACAGGTATTTACATATGTATTATGATCTTTGCAACAAATAACAAAAAACGAATTACTGTTTATACGAGGTGTTAAAGCAGTGTCTATGGGCAGTAAATTTGACATTGTTTTCTTCTCTGACTGCCGTTATCAGGTGCACACAATTGTTTTCCTCTTACTGAATGTTTTTCTAACACCATTGTTGAGTTTTTCTTTAATTATTTGAGCAAATAAGATTTAAAAAATATATTTGTTGTGCTCTCCCATTCACTGCGCTCTAAGTTAACGCATTTATGACGATGTCTGCTGATGAGTAACCCGGAAATGTGAAAAAGGGTCCATTCTCAGAATCAGAGATTGCCAGGTACGTTTACACATTTTGTTTTTATGACTGAAGTATCCACTGTGTTACAAAACAACAGTGAAAGGACAAAAACACAAATAATAAAGGAATTTAGAAATAAGTCATGGGTAAATAAGTAATTAATAAGCAAATAAAGAATACAATCTAATCTTGTACTCAACATCCACTTGTTACAAACATAATTGGTAACACTTTACAATAACAGCACATGAATAATGATATGTTATTATGTAAACGAAGCATTACTTTATTATAGACTAATGATAGTTAATGCATGTGCTAATCATGAACTAACTTTAAGTGGTTTCATAAACTAATTTTGAGAGGAGCATGTGATATGATTCAGCATGACTAACTGCTCATCTGTAATCAGTAATAATTAGGGCTGTGCAATTAATCGAAAATCCGATTTCGGCTTCTAACGATTATGAAAAAGCATTAATCGAGATAAACGATTTTTGCATCATATACCGCCCCCTAGGGGTGGGCGATATGACCTAAAATTAATATCACGGTATTTTTCATCTTTTGAACGGTGACGGTATAATATTATGGTATTACTTTCAATGGCAAAATAATATACATCTCAAGGAAGAACGGACAAAAGAAAGTCTCACTTCTATCACTCTTTAAAAGTTTTGGTTTGGGCCATTGTAAATGCTCAGTCTCGTTATGAGCTGATCTTAATTTCTCTGTGTTGGTGGAATAAAGCAGGCGAGTCAGCCGCACCAATTTATGAGCAGACAGAGCAGGATTCTCGCGATGACCACCAGTGCAATTCTGCTCTTTGTTATGAGCCGTAGTTTCAGTGTAAACTTAGTAAAGGTGAGTTTCTTTGGCGATGATGTGTACAGTATTAGACTTTATATTTAGCGGACATTTGCGCTGAACACGCGGTGAATGCAACGCATCGAGATTCGGGCACCTTCTCCGAAAACACTCGATTGATCTCAGCTGGCGGATCAACATTTACCTCATGTCATGATCGCTGTCATCTGCGCCAGTATTATTATTATAACTTTAGGTGAGGTTTGCAAACCTGTGCACTTTTCACTCTTCAGCCGTTTGCATTTCCTGCAGTAACAAAAGCTCCCTGTTATCTGACAGCGGGAAGCGTTGAGTGATTGACAGCTAATATGAACCAACACAGCAGCAGGGTAGAGCGATTCAGCAAGTTTTTAGAGAAAATCAAATCAGATTGCACTACAACCATTATATTCAGACACACAAATGCTCCCAAATATATTATGAGGGCGCATAGATTACATTTCGGGCGCTCATGCGACCAAAATGGTTGCAATTTCGAGCGCTGTAGTATAAGGACATGTATTCAGACCACAACTGAACGTTTGAAGAAAATTTAATGTAATAGAATTTAAATATAATTTAATATTAATTTAATAATAATTTCTTATTATTTAGAATTAGCTATTATTGATGTAAATGCAGCCGTTCGAGGCGCATAATTGATTTATTACGGTATTGACGGTATTAGAAAATCCATGTCGTGGCGCAATGTCACACCGGTGATGACTATGACACCGGTGTACCGCCCACCCCTACCGCCCCCTTTCCTGTTGTACACATTTGTTGCTCTGCAAAGCTCAGTTTCACGTGAACATTACTAAAAGCATGTACTGTAATGTAACGTTTGCAGCACGGGATGCGCATCATTCACTGATGAACATTCGAATCATTCATGTTTAAAAGCGCGAACGAGACCGCATGCTTCTGTCTGTGTGTGTGTGTGTGCGTGCTTAGCCACGGAGAGAGAGGGGTCTGGATGCAGGCTTGGTGCAGTGCAATCAGAGCTGCATCCAATGCTTTTTAATACGCTTATCTAACCCCACCCCTAACCATCGCAGTGATGTCACTCTCTCCATTGACTGCATTGTGTCTGACATTGCATCGCTGAGTGATGCAATCTCAGCTTGCATCATAAAGGCTGCATCCAGATACTATTGCATCTTAATGCGAGCGCTTAAAGGTCAAATACATGCGCATTTGTGTCAGAGCGCGGTGTTTAGTAAATATTTATATTAACCCTCATTTGTGTAATTAACAAACAAGTTGAGAATCAAAAGACATGTGAACGTGAAACCATATCAATGCCACAGTATTCTTAAAGTGACAGCGCGCAATATTCCTCCAGCCACCTGTTTTTATTATGAATCAAACAACAAAGGGAGAAAATCCCTCACTGCTCTTAACTGAAGGACTTTTGTAGCTGAAGTTTTTTTTTCTTACAGTGAAGATGCTTAACGCAGTTTGCTTCATATTTCTATTCTACTGTATTTATTTCCCTTTCCTTATTTACAGGGAGGAAAATAATTGTGCATATATACAGTTAAAGTCAGAATTAATAGCCCTCCTGAATTATTAGCGACTCTTTCCCCCCAATTTCTGTTTAATGCAAAGATTTATTTTCAACCCATTTTTAAACAACAGATTTAATAACTCCTTTCTAATACTGATTTTTTATCTTTGCTATGATGTAAAGTACATAATATTTTACTAGATATGTTTCAAGATACTAGTATTCAGCCTAAAGTGACATTCAAAAGCTTAATTAGTGTAATTAGGCAAGTCATTATATAACAGTAGTTTCTTCTGCAGACAATCAAAAATATATATTGCTTAAAGGGGCTAATAATATTGACCTTAAAATAGGTCTCAAAATATTAAAAACTGCTTTTATTCTAGCTGAAATAAAACATTTACATTTAGTCATTTAACAGACACTTTTATCCAAACAAAACAAAAATATTATTCTTTTTCCAGAAGAAAAAATATGAGAGGAAATACTGTGAAAAATTCCTCTGTTAAACATAATTTGGCAAATATTTATATTTAAAAAAATTCACAGGAGGGCGAATAATTTTGACTTCAACTGATAATCGTTTTGAATAATCGCGATTACATTCATTCATTTTCTTGTCGGCTTAGTCCTTTTATTAATCTGGAGTCGCCACAGCGGAATGAACCGCCAACTCATCCAGCATTTGTTTTACGCAGCTGGAAAACATCCATACACACTCATACACTACGGACAATTTAGCCTACCCGATTCACCTGTACCGCATGTCTTTGGACTGTGGGGGAAACCGGAGCACTCGGAGGAAACCCACGCGAACGCAGGGAGAACCTGCAAACTCCACACAGAAACGCCAACTGACCCAGCGACCTTCATGCTGTGAGGCGACAGCACTACCTACTGCGCCACTGCGTTGCTATCGTGATTACAATTATGACCAAAATAATCGAGATTATGATTTTTTCCATAATCGAGCAGCCCTAGTAATAATCCAATCAGGGTGATCCAAGCTTACTATAAATGGATCTTTTTTCCCTACTGCTCTATCTTCGTTTTGGAAGAATCCCCCCTTCCACCCCATCTCCTCCTTTTTCTACCCTTTCAAAGGGGGAGCTCTCGAGACCTACCTGATCTCGGATCCCCTTGTATGCTTATTGACCAGGCGGGAGCCTTGGGCTCAAGTATCTCCAAGTTTAGGGTTCTCTCCCAGGATAGCATGCCAAACCTGCTATAAACGCTAAGCATATCTAAGAAGGCACTCTTGAACTACAACATGAGTCACATGAGTTCATGTGTGAATAACTGCTACTTTAATTACTTGTTAGTCCATGATTGTTAGTTAATTAATGTATTAATTACAACATTAGTTAATGTTAATTAGTTAATTTAACCATCATGAACTCATGATATGTTAATGGATAATTATAACATGACTTTACTTGGAGGGGCACATCATCAATAACCCATACTTAATTACTCATGATCTCCTTATGCAAATCCCTCTGGTTACACTGAATAACAATAGAAAAGTGTTCTGTCAACATCAGCATCAACAGTTTAAACACAGGAGTTTATAAAAGATGAGTTAATGATGATGTGCCCCTCTAAGTAAAGTCATGACATGGTTATACATTAACAGCTCATGAGTTCATGTTGGTTACGTTTAGCTTAAACTTAAATTTTAATTAACACATTAACAACACGTACTAACAAGTAATTAAGGTAGCCTTTATTCACACATGAACTCTTGTCACTCATGTTGTATTTAAAGTTGATTAGCGCATGCCTTAACTCATCATTAACTCATAATAAAGTAATATTAAGTTTACATATTTTTCATTCATTCATTTTCTTTTCAGCTTAGTCCCTTTATACTGGAGTCACCACAGCAGAATGAACCGCCAACTTACCCAGCATATGTTTTACGCAGTGAATGCCCTTCCAGCCTCAACCCATCGCATGGAAACACCCATACACTTATTCACACATACACTATGGACAATTTTAGTTCACCCAATTCACCTGTACCACGTCTTTGGACTTGTGGGGGAAACCCATGCGAATGCGGGGAGAACATGCAAACTCCACACAGAAATGCCAACTGACCCAGCCGAGGCTCGAAACAGTGACCTTCTTGCTGTGAGGTGACAGCACTACCTACACTACCACATGATTTAATTCCCTGCTTCTGTTGAGGACAAAGTAGAGAACTTGAAGAATGTTTGAGACTGTTAGCTATAGACTTTTATAGTATTTTTTAACACAGCTTTCTTCAAAAAAACTATTTTTGTGTTGAACTAAATTAAAGATTCAATGAATTGCAACCACTTGAGAGTGGTAAATGTACATTTCTGTGTGAATTATTCCTTTTTAATAGCCATTTCACAAATATATATAGATTACATAGCATTTTAATAAGATTTAGTATTATATTAGTCTTATAGCTGGTATTAAGAAGAAAGGTTTCCGGATGTTTCCAGTAAACCGGGCTGTTTTCTGCTAAATCTAGAGATGGTTTAGCTGCAGTGAAAGTTTCCACTACATTTGGTTTCACATAATGTGAGTAACCCACTTCTAAACTCAATGCATGCTCAAACTCCCCAATGAAAAAGGGTAATACCACGATTTGTCCAAAATACTATGACGGTAACATTTTTAATATTTGAATTACCCCTTGGTTTACCCACTTTATTTTAAGATGTTCTGGCAACACATGTTCTGTGTACTTACTATAGGGTTTCTGCAGGTTTCACGGAGTTAAAGTTAAGACTGTTATGAATAAAATTTTAGTCCCATGAAGGGCTAAAGGCTAAGGAATTTTTCAAATGGCCCAGATGGAAGAGATTTTTACTTGCCCTATCAAAAAAATTGAATTTAATAGATTTAACAATACATAAAAAATACAAATATTTGAGATTTTATTTCTTAGCTAAATATTTAAAATATTGTATAAAAACAAGCAAGCTCTACTTGTATCCATACACTTTTTTCCAACATAAATGTTCCTAAAATAATAAAAAAAAAATGAACAAATGTTTTAAAAACTATAATAAACTAAATCATATAATAAACTATGCACAACAATCTGTCCAGGTTGGTGTCCTCAGCAGTAAGTACATGGACAACCTTTAAACAAATGTTACTGTAAGGAAAATAATTAAACCATTATGATAAACAGAGTTAAAAATGACCTTTTTAAATAAAACGTTTAAAGTTTTTTTGAGATGATTGTTGGCGATTGTATGGGTTTTGGCCAGATTTGGTAGCAATACATGAACAAAGGAAAATTAAGACCCATTTAAAAAAGATTTAAGACCAACAACACAATATTTCAGAATATTTAAGACGTTTTAAGGCCTAAAATTTGTATTTTGAGATTTAAGACATTTTAAGACTTTCTAGGACCCTGCAGAAACCCTATACTACAAATTATTGTGCATAATTACATGTAAATAACCTAAACCAAGCCTGCATTCTAACACTAACCATATAACAAAGTAAAAGAAATTAATGTTACTCAGTAGTCAAATAATTGTAACAAGGACACCAAATAAAGTGACTGTAGTATGTACTAACGTTAATCATATTGAGTATTGATATATCATTGTCATTCTTTTTGTAAGACAAATGACTAATACAATTAATAAGACATTTCTTTTTATATAAATAAGTATATTACACTAATTTACAATAATAAACACTTGATATAAGTAAAAAGGCATTCTTTCTAAATTATTAATACACACTAACCTGGGTCATCAGGAGGCAAGTCGTTGCCAGGTTGGTTGTACAAGAAAAGTAATGGAAAGTCCAAATCTTCTTGATTGTCGATATTTTCGTATAAATTACTCATTGGACAGGTTTTCAAGCCAAGTTATTTGAAGAAAAAAAGTTATTTGTGAAGTAAAAAACGAAACAAAAGTGTAATTAATCGATTAATTGATGGTTATCTGCCAAATAAAAACGGTTAGCGATCGTTTTTAGTTTCTAAGGCAACGAACAGAGAGTCAGTGAGGCGCGCTTTGCTGATGATTCGACTGTGTGATAGATAGAAAGAGCGCGGGAGATGCGGAGCCACTTCCTGTTTGAACAGAAACACCCTCAACAACCAAAGTAACAGTACAGTAAACAGGTATACGATTCGTTTCTCAGAATAATATAGAAAATGGTTCGCTGAGCTGCAGAATAATACGTGATAAACTTATAAAATCGGTTTATTTTACTATAGAGCAGGCGTGTAGGTTAGGCTACTCGTAATAAAAGGGATAGTTCACCCAAAAATTTTATGTACTATTTACTCTCCCCTTCTTTGTTCTGTTGAACACCAAAGTAGATTTTTGAAGAAAGCTGAAAACATCTAACTATTGACATCCATAGTAACATAACATAAATATTATGGAAGTCTATACAAGTTTTCAGCATTCTTCAAAATATCTACTTAAGTGTTCAACAGAGGTGGTGGCTCAGTCCGGCTGGGTCAGTTGTCATTTCTTTGTGGAATTTGCATGTTCTCACCATGTTAGCATGGGTTTCCTCTGGGTGCTCTAGTTTCCCCCACAATGATTGTGTATGCAGGGGCAGGTTTAAGCAATAAGCAATACAAGCGGCTGCTTAGGGCCCCAGAAAATCTGAGGGCTCCCAAATAAATACCTATAAGTTTAAATTTTACCTATAACTTATATATAACATAACTTTCCATCGTATTTTGTCTGATGAGTGTCTAAAAAAATAAATGTTAAATGTTTATTACATCTGCGCAAATATATCCCCCACCCTCAATCATGGTGAAGTCCAGCAGTCAATTTAGGTAAAGATTTATTTTAAAAACTAAATATTTTATATATAATTTTTAGTTGTGAATTCATTTTAAGAAAACAAGTGATTTAAAAAGTTTTACAAGATGCTTCACATGTTGTTATTATTATTTTGCATTGAGACAATATGTAGAAAAAGAAGTGACTGAGTGATATAAAAAAAAAAACTGCTAAAAAAAACAATTAAAAATAAATATAAATAGGAAAGGTGCATTTCAGAACTTTTGGGCCCCATAGCTGGAATTGCTTAGGGCGCCTAATTCACTAAATCCGCCCTTGTGTGTTTGGGTGTTTCCCAGTGATGGGTTGCACCTGGAAGGGCATCCACTGTGTAAAACATATGCTGGATAAGTTGGCAGTTCATTCCGCTGCGCGAGCTCTGACCGGTGTCCACACAACTAACTAGCTAACTAACTAATCTAGCTAGCCAAACAAGTAACTAACTAACTAGCTAGTTCTCTTACGCACGTGAGCAACTTAACTGTGATCGACAGGTTAAATTTAACGACACCCTTATGAAAATTAAGCTCAGTGATTAGCACTGTCGCCTCACAGCAAGAAGGTCGCTGGTTCGAGTCCCTGCTGGGTCAGTTGGCATTTCTGTGTGGAGTTTGCATGTTCTCCCAGTGTTGGCGTAGGTTTCCTTCAGGTGCTCCGGTTTCCCCCACAGTCCAACACATGCGCTAAATTTAATAAACTAAATTGGCCATAGTGTTTATGAGTGTGAATGAGTGTGTATGGATGTTTCCCAGTACTGGGTTGCAGCTGGAAGGGCATCTGCTGTGTAAAACATATGCTGGAAAAGTTGGCGGTTCATTCCGCTGTGGCGATCCCAGATTAATAATGGGACTTTATAATTTTCACTTTAGGAACTCAGAGGGAGAGTAAACAGTAATTTGTTTAGGAGAAAGAAACAAAAGAAAGAAACCTAAACATGTTTAAAGAGCGTAAAATATGACAGAGTACTTTTGGGTGAACTTTGCCTATATGAACCATCTCAGTATCTCTTGGAAAGCATATCAGAAGTTATAAAACCTCTATCTTTATTCACATCTGAATAATATAAACATATATTTTAACGTGTTTCTAACTTGCATTTTAATAGAGATTTTTTTTTCAAGAACGTATCTCTGTCCTGAATTTGACATTACACATTTGTGATTAAGGATGTAATATAAACAGTTTAAAAATAAATATACTATTGGAATTAAATCGGTTATCCAGTCTCTGTCAGAGTCTTAAAGGCGCCACGGGTATTTTTAGACTGACAGCTGCAGTTTCTTTGTTTCTACAGTGATTCCTGCCGTTTACACCTGTCCATCCTCATGTCACCTTATAAGGGTCGGTGTTCCTTAGCAACAACATTGGCGCCATCTGCTGGACTGACCTTTGAAGGCGTCTTTTTAATCAAAATGAGTGCTTGACATTTCATGCTGTGACTACTGCGCTGCATCTAAAACACCTCCCACTGTACTGCATGAGAAAGCGTGCAATCAAAAATGCATTTTCACACTACATTGTAATTAAAATTGTATATATATGTGCCTTGGTTTACACCAATTCTCACTCTCTCGAACACACACACACAGAGACAGATAGAAAGATTTAGTCATAAACATTATCACCATCTGAATGAATGAACATTTATGCATTTTTGTTATCATATTATTGAATTTTTAAAATAATTTTATTCTATTTTTAATTTTCTTTTTAAAAATCACACTAGTCTGCATTATTTGTATATACACTCACCGGCCACTTTATTATGTACACCTGTCTAATTGCTCGCTAACGCAAATTCAATGCAACTCAATGCATTTAGGCATGTAGACATGGTCAAGAGGATCTGCTGCAGCTCAAACTGAGCATCAGAATTGGGAAGAAATGTTATTTAAGTGACTTTGAACATGGCAAGGTTATTGGTGCCAGACGGGCTGGTCTGAGTATTTCAGAAACTGCTGATCTACTGGGTGTTTAATGAACAACCATTTCTAGGGTTTACAGAGAATGGTCCGAAAAACAGAACATATCCAGTGAGGGGCAATTCTGTGGGTGCAAATGCCTTGTTGATGCCAGAGGTCAGAGGAGAATGGCCAGACTGGTTCCAGTTGATAGAAAGGCAACAGTAAGTCAAATAACCACTAGTTACAACCGAAGTCTGCAGAAGAGCATCTCTGAACGCACAACACGTCCAACCTTGAGGCAGATGGACTACAGCAGCAGAAGACCACACCGGGTGCCACTCCTCTCAGCTAAGAACAGGAAACTGAGGCTACAATTCACACAGGCTCACCAAAACTGGACAATAGAGGATTGGAGAAACGTTGCCTGCTCTGATGAGTCTCAATTTCTGCTGCAACATTCAGATAGTACGGTCAGAATTTGGCATCAACAACATGAAAGCATGAATCCATCCTGCCTTGTATCAATGGTTCAGTCTGGTGGTGATGGTTTAATGGTGTGTGGGATACTTTGGGCCCATTAGTACCAACTGAGCATCCTGTCAACGCCACAGCCTACCGGAGTATTGTTGCTGACCATGTCCATCCCTTTATGAGCACAGTGTACCCATCTTCTGATTTCCAGCAGGATAACGCACCATGTCATAAGGCACAAATCATCTCAGACTGGTTTCTTAAACATGACAATGAGTTCACTATACTCAAATGGCCTCCACAGTCACCAAATCTCAATCCAATAGAGCACCTTTGGTATGTGTTGGAATGGGAGATTCGCGTCATGGATGTGCCTCCGACCAATCTGCAGAAACTGCGTGATGCTATCATGTCAATATGGAGCAAAATTTCTGAGGAATATTTCCAGTACGTTGTTCAATCTATGCCATGAAGGATTAAGGCAGTTCTGAATGCAAAAAGGGGTCCAACCCAGTACTAATAAGGTGTACCTAACAAAGTGGCCGGTGTGTGTATATATGCATTATATAATCTCTATTTTATTCATTGTTTATGTAATGCTTGGGCAATAGTTGTTAAAATGCAATACTATTTAAAAATGCTTTATAAAGCAACTAAAACTGGTGATTTTGGAGGAAAAAAAACTGAAACGTATATATTATTTTAGGAAATCTTGACCTTGAGTGTTAGGCCTTTTGTACAATTTTGTATTCATGAGACTGTTAGTGTGGCAATTCATGAGAAATCAAGATAAATAGAAACACAATAAAAGCATAATCCATGTACTCTGAGGTAAATGGTGTTTTCACATTAGTTTCCACATTAATCTGTCAAACTCCAAACTTTCACCTGACAACTGCAGATCTGGAGTCTTGTTTTTAAACGTGGTGAACACACAAAAAAACGGGGGTAAAAAAAAAAAAATATTAAAAATAATAAATATGAATAAACTGTACATTTATCAATCAAAATATATGGATAATATATGGATACTATAACAATAATAATAAGTAAATTTACAGTGTTTTATTCATTATAATCTAGATGTGTGTGTGTGTGATGCTCTCTCTCTCATGTAGGTTTTATGGGTGAATCTCAGGCTTTGTTTGAAATTACTTTAAATTTAAATGTTTAATAAATAAAGATTAAACAATAGTATAGCACGGTATTTATAAAAAAGAAGTTGATGAGTATTTTTAAATCAGTGGATAAAGATAAAGTGCAATTTCAGAATAATGCACAGCCATCTGAAAAACAATCGTACCACCCTTACAAAGAATAACCATGATTTTTACATAGTAAAATTGTAGTGAACATATTTTTATGGTCCATTGAAATCCATTCATATTACCACGCTTTTCTACAAATACCATAATAAAACTATGGTAGCAAAATCATGGTTAATTTGGACTCTACCACAAATTAACCATAGTTTTGCGACACAGTCCATAGTTTTACAATGGTAAATCTAATAAAACTATGGCTATACAAATGAAAAGTCAACATAGCAATTTATTCATTTATTCATTTTCCAATTTTAATCTGGGGTCGCCACAGCGGAATGAACCGCCAACTTTTCCAGCATTTGTTTTACACATCAGATGGCCTTCCAGCTGCAACCCAGTACTGGGAAACATCCATACACACTCATAAACACTATGGCCAATTTAGTTTATTAAATTTAGCGCATGTGTTGGACTGTGGAGGAAACCGGATCACCTGAAGATACCCACGCCAACACGGGGAGAAAATGCAAACTCCACACAGAAATGCCAGCTGACCCAGCAGGGACTCGAACCAGCGACCTTCTTGCTGTGAGGCGACAGTGCTAATCACTGAGCTTAATTTTCATAAGGGCGTCGTTAAATTTAACCTGTCGGTCACAGTTAAGTTGCTCACGTGCGTAAGAGAACTAGCTAGTTAGTTAGCTAGCTAGTTAGTTAGTTACTTGTTTGGCTAGCTAGATTAGTTAGTTAGCTAGTTAGTTGAGTGGACACCGGTCGGAGCTCGCGCTGGCTCCTGTTGCCACAGCAACCACTGAGGAGAAATCTGTGCAGCTTCTGATGCTGTAGCATTACCGCAATGAGGGGGATGTAGCAGTTGTGGTCGGACAGATGGGACCTCAAGATTGACTGTGACTCACCACAAAGCGACGAGAAAAGCAAAATGTGTCCTTAATAGACGATTGTTTCACTGGACAGGAGGGTCGAAGCTGGACGCGACCGTTTCCGAGCCGCATTCAAGACCTGAGGGTGAGTGTCACTGGCGAAAACTGCGGATTAGCATGATGTATAACGAGAGTTTGCTCATTCAATTATTCATTAGCATCAAATGTTGATGTGTGTTTTAACGCGTTATCACAGCTGATGAACGTCTACGACAACGCGACTTTTTTTTCTCCTTCCAAAGGCGAATTTATGTGTGTCAGATTTGTTTTTAATAATTAATTACATTTATCCGAGCCGTCATTTAGATATTAAAACGTCGTATGAGTTGGAAAAGCGACAGTTCGATGTAAAAACGTCAATGGCAAAACATGTAGGGTTCGGCGACCGATTGGCTGTCGATATAAATGTGATTATCTACTTGTTTTCGTCTACAAAAGAGTCATTTTGTTTGATGTATTTGGGCTGTATTTATAGTTATTCTGAGATTGCTGTTATAAAATTGACCTAAATTGATAGGCTACATTTAATAATACCTGTTGGACCAGCAATGAACATTTAAAAATGGGAGACATATTTATAAAATGTTCCCAATTAAACAGTTTGATTAGTGATACATGATGAAACATCGTTTGTATTCTTAGTTTTGTAAAAATCTATAGGCTAATTCAATATTATTTATGTAAACCATTGGCTATGAATATGAAAAATGCATTGCACAAATGTATTCCGCTTGATATTTTAACTTACAGACACTAAAATTGGGAATTTTGTTCCCAAAAGGTGTGTAAAATTAATGTTATTAGCTATATGCTATATCTTTGACTGAATTATATGCACAAACAAGTAGATTATGGAGTTATTTATTGTGCACATGATATCGAACTGTATCAGACTCCTCAGTAATGGACTCTGAATACAGTCATTGAGGCAACTAGAGAGGGAGAGAGTGAGTCTTAGCATGTTATATAATGTCTTGTGTGGAGGATGAATTGTAATTACCTCACTGAAAAAGCCTCTCGAACGCCATCATTAATACAGTCTGCCATTCTGAAGAGTCTGTGCTAGATGCAAGACAGAAACATATTATTAACAACCATAATATATGCTTAAGAGCAACAGAATTGTCCAATTCTTTTAGAGAAAACCTGTGAGAGTTTGCGCCTCATCAACACTGATTAGACTTATTTATTTATGCTGACAGTGTTCAGTCCTGGCAGTGTTCCCAATTGCAAAATGGCATGTCTTGGCAAAACACAACAGTCAGTCGAGGACGAGCTGGTCATTTAGGACATTTAGTTAAAGTATTTCAGTGGGTGACATTATAAAATATCTCACTTTAAAATGTGGATGTGCCCCTTCCTGCAGGGTCAGCTTAAACTAGGCCACGTCTGGTTATACCTGTGTGGGTTGGACTGTTTCAAACCTGCGCTTGACTGAATAGGATGCCTAACTCCCATGTGAAGTCACCACTGAGCTGTCACACTAAATCAGGAACAACTACACTAAAAACTTTAACTGCATGCGCAGAAGTGACACAAAATAAGGCCCTGCTCCAAAATATAGTGAGCTTTATAACCAAAAACGGGGATAGTTCACCTAAAAATGTACATTTCACCATTTACTCACACTCAAGTGGTTATACACTGCAAAATGCTTTTCTTACTTTGACTTTTCGTCTTGTTTCTAGTCCAAACATGTAAAAATTTCTAAATCGAGAAGCATTTTCTAGACAAGCAATACATATTATCTTGTTTTAAGAAATAATATGCCAAAAATTAAGCAAGTTTTAACTTAAAACAGGCAAAATAATCTGCAAATGGGGTAAATAATCTTGTTTTTCCTTTTGACATATGATTATTTTGCTTGTTTTATTGGTAAACTCGCTTAATTTTGGATTACTTCTGAAAACAAGACAATATGTTTTGCTTGTCTAGAAAACACTATACTTAATTTAAGTTTTTTTGGATATTTGAACTAGAAACAACAAAAATCTAAGAAAGAAAAGCAGTTTTGCGGTGTAAATGTTTATGAATTTCCTTCTGTTGAGCACAAAATAAGATATTCTGAAGAATATTGGAACAAAAGCAGCTATTGACATCTATAGAAGGAACAAAAAAACTGTTTTTTTTCCCCAACATTCTTCAGAATATCTTCCTTTTCGTTCAACGAAAGAAAGACACTCAAAGACGTTTGGAGAATGGGTAAATGATTACAAAATGTTAATTTTTGTGTAAACTATGCATTTAAAGTAAAAAATCCTTCCAGTAGGGCTGCACAATATATTGTTTCAACATCGATATCACAATGTGATCCTTCGCAATAGACCATATCAATGTGGTCATGTCATTGGCCCATGAGCATTTCCTGCTTATCAAACTATTTCATAACTGTAACCAGAGGCAATTCAATCATAACTTAATATTAAAACAGCTCTCATAACATCATTTATTAATATGTGGCTCTTTTTGGATTCTCGGAAGCTATAGAAATTAAATATGTAAAACAGGAAATACGTTGGGACCATTGTTTTTGTTTACATCTCTCAAAATAGTCTATAGTCACATCGCGAGTATATGCATTGTTGGGTCTGGATTATAATTGATCATTTTGCAAGTGTTTTTTGTGGCCTGTGACTGTGTGAGGATTGAGATAAAGTATTGAGAGCTTAGACAAATGACAAAATAATAATAATTTAATTGTTTATGAAACGAAGACTATGCAGTATTATTTTACATTTGATTATTCAATTCATGTACACTTGAATACAGTTCAACAACTAAATGCTGTTTATTTAATTGGTATCTTTTTTCTTTATTGAATTTTTCTGTGCTTGTAGATTGTTTCTTATATTAATGCTTTTGCACTCCCCTACAAAATCATATCAATCCATCTAAAATGATCAATTCTTTCCAAATAGTTATTCATTACATCTAGGTAAATTATATTCCTATCGCAATATATATTGCAGAATAAAATAATATTGCAATGTTAGATTTTTCGAATATCGTGCAGCCCTAACTTCCAGCATGAACATTTCCTGATAATTTACTTTAAATAAATTATGTTTTTTTAAGAAAACATGCAGGATTTTTCTTTATTTAGTGGACTTTTGTGGTGCTCGGTGGTTTTAACTTCCAAACTACAGTTTTAGTGCAGCTTAAAAGGGCCTTAAATGATCCTAGATGAAGAATAAGTGTCTTACCTGACAGAACGATCAATAATTGTCTTAATAAAAATAAAAATGTATGCACTTTTTTTTCTGACATGCTAATCAATTCAGAAAGGATAGCAGTTCATCTCCATCAATCATCTGGTAATTGCTGGACAGTCTGATATCCTTCTGTTCAGATGTCAAGGCAAAGACACTGTGCTGATCATGTCCGGATGGCTGCGTTTGGTGTGTGATGAGATCCTGTCAGTCTTTGCAGAAATTAGATTACTGGGCAAAATGAATTAATATGAGATGTATTTACCTGTATAGGACATTCAATCAGTTCATCTTTGCACAGAAATCAATTGTAGGTGCATTTCTCTACCTCGCTGCTGTCAAGACTTTGATCTCAGTTCCAAAATTAAGATTAGATTAAGATTACTTTCACAGGCCTGGGATGATGATAATGACTGGCTAAACTAACCAGCACAGTGCTTTAGTACTAGAAGCAGCCAATAGAATAAACTGTTTTTTTTTATGTTAGATATGGAAGTAATAGAAAGCAACACAATTATAAAAAAAATTGTGAAAATTAACCTGACCTTTAGCTACCATTTCCCAGTCGAAAACCCTCTTCAAATCTGTGCGGTGGGGATTCAGGAGGGTTTCTGATCAAGCGAAGTCAAATCCTGCATGTTTTGCTGAATGAATATCTTGTTACAATAAAATCACAGAAATGCCATAAGTTGTGGATGTTGTTTATGTAAGCATGTAAAGTAGGAAGCATGTCTTGCATACTGGAGTATATGTTTCAGAAAGCATAAACAATAATGAAGGATTAATATAGTTGAAAATGAATCATTTAGAACTATTTTAAAGTAATATTTTAAATACAAATTCAGTCTTATATGTATGGCTTATATGTTGAAAATGTCACATGTCTTTCCTTGTCTCATTCTAAATAGCAATTTAAAAACATGTAAAAGGTCAATATTATTAGATTAATATTAATTAAAAGCTGTTCAATAACTTGCCAAATTATCCTAACTTAGTTAGCATAATTAACCTAGTAAAATGCCTTTAAATGTCACTTTAAGCTAAATGCTAGTATCTTGCAAAATAACTAAAATATTATACTGTCATCATGGCAAAAACAAAGTAATAAGTTATTAGAAATTAGTTGTTCAAACTATTATGTTTAAATGTGTTGGGGAAAAAAATCTGTTAAACAGGCACTTGAGAAATATTTGAAAAACTATTTATATTATATATATATTTACAGGATGTCTTCAACTGTATGTATGTCTTATTTTGAAAAAATCACATTTGGTTAAGAATTCATGTAAATTATAGCATATTTGAAATCTGAAATGGCAGAATCTATAGGAAACAATGGTTACTGAATATTACTGCCATCCATTAACATCGAAATAATAAAACATTTCTCATATATTCGCTTCCTCTGTATATTCTGGTCTCGATCATGCTGGAATTCACACTCTGTTTCTGAAACCATAAACCCCACCTACTTTCATTTGATCCCTGTCGTTTTGACATTGAAGTGTGCTGTTACACTGCAAAAAATGTATTTCTTAGATGGATTTTTGTCTTGTTTCATCCAAATATCTAAAAATTCTTAAAACAAGTCTTGTTTTCAGAAATAATATGCCAAATTGAAGTGACTTTTCCTTAAAACAAGCAAAATAATCGGCCAATGGGGCAAGCAAAATAATCTTGTTTTTCAGTTTGACATAAGATTATTTTGCTTACCCCGTTGGCTGATTGTTTTGCTTGTTTCACGAATAAACTCACTTAATTTTTTAATATTTGGACTTTGGATCCAAGTAAGAAAGGCATTTTTGCAGTAAATAAAAGGCACACCAGCTTAAAAAATAACTTTTAAACCTTTTTGTCATCCCAACAATGCAGCACTGAGTAAAAGAGTGAAGCAAAGCAGTGTTTCAGATATTAATGGGGTTAATTTGGCTATTTTTAACTTGTTTCCATCAATGTTCACACTCAAAAAATTACTTTTGCTGCTTGTTTAAATTACTTATTTAAAATGAGCTGAAACAACAATTGTTAAGTTTTTTGGGGCACAACTTAATATTTTTATTACAACTTAATTGTTTCAATTTACTTACTTTTGTTATAATGATTAAGTTAACTTGTGTTGGGACAACATGAAGGAATTGTGTGGAGCCCTGCATTATTTTTTTTTTTACAGTGTATGGTAGTTTGTGCCCTGTCTGTTACTTGAGAACATTGTTTCTATTTGAGTTGATAATAAGTTGATAATAAAAAGATAATACATTTTCCAAATTCTGTCAGTATAGAGCTGAATTCAGAATTATTGGGCCTCCTGAATTACTAGCCCCCTGTATATTTATCCAGTTTCTGTTTAATTAAAAAAAAAATAAAAATCAACACATTTCTAATCACAATAGTTTTAATAACTCATTTCTAATAACTGATTTATTTTATCTTTGTCATGATGACAGTAAATAATATTTGACTGGATATTTTTCAGAATACTAGTATTCAGCTTAAAGTGACATTTAAGACTTAACTGGGTTAATTAGGCAAGTTGGGGTAATTATGCAAATCATTGTATAACAATGGTTTGTTCTGTAGACAATCGAAAACAAATATTGGTTAGAGGGGCTAATAGTATTGACCTTAAAATGTTTTTTTATTTTATTAAAACTGGTTTTATTCTAGCCAAAATAAAACAAATGAGGCTTGTTCCAGTAGAAAAGAATATATAAAATACTGTGAAAAATTCCCTGCTCTGTTAAACATATTGGGAAATATTTAATATTTTTTAAATAATTAATTTAATAAATATTTAAAAAATTTGGGAAATATTTTTTAAAAAGACAGAAAAAAAAATCCACAGGAACTGTATATATCAGTCCTTCACCCAGAGATCTTTTCCTTCCTGGATAATTTAGTTCCAGCCTTCTTACCCATCTTATAATTCCCCAGCAACAGTTACACGTCTGCTTCCTATTTAGTTTATTCAGGAACTGAAAAAGAGAGAAAGAAACATGATGACGCATCCATTTTATGTGGAGCAAAACCACTTGAATGGAAATTCACACAATACCCTGTGCATGTCCTGGGAAAACTTTGGTAGGCATGGGTCAGTTATCTGGTCATTGCACTTTAAAGTTAGTTAAAGATTCATGACTTGCTCAGCATACATTTTAATGAATCTGAAAAGAAGTTTATAAATAGATTTGTCCTTTAATTGTCTTTATCACCATATCTCAGCCATATTTGGTTTGTAAATATCAGAAACGAACAGTTTGACCTGAGAATCAGTGTTCCCTAAAGTGCCCCTATTATGATTTAAGTATTATATTATGTTGTATTACAAAATGCACAACAAATAGAGTAATTCTCTCTTAAATTTGGATAAGTCCAGCCTATTCTCTTCATAGACCTGCATTCAAATACTGTATTTGGTACGTTATCAACATCGTGTTGAAAACAAGCATTTAATTTATTGCTATACTCTTACAAAACACGTTATTAAGCGTTATTAAAAGTTATTATCACAGAAGTAGCAAAATAATTCATCTACTGACATCATATCTGTATTCTTCATGATCAAAATTTGTACACTGCATAAAAGGTTTTCTTGTTTAGATTGTTGTCTTGAGTCCCAATTAGGGTCGGCGATGTCAACCAATTTGGCATCATACAATGTCTAATGTTTAACATCGCGATGGATGTGGCATCATCGTTGTAGGTGGCAGTGAATTAATTATAACTAATAATTTGTAGCCTACCATTTCAACTTCCTGACCCGCATGGTTTTTGTTTTACCAATAACCAAATCATAAATAAATAAAGATAAGTTACACACACATTACCACCTGTCAATCACTTTTTCCACACGACTCTGAATAGGCAGAGTTATCTGTGTCGCTATAATGGCGTCGACAGACTTGGTTGGTAAAAAAAAAGATGCACAAGCAACAGGAATCAACCAACAGTATCTGAGGTTTTCACTAAAATTATAAGCTTGTTTTAAGAAAAAACCTCACTTAATTTTGCCATATTATTTCTAAAAACAAGACAATATTTTTTGCTTGTCTAGAAAATGCTTTTTTTTATTTAATAATTTTTAAATATTTGGACCAGAAATGAGACTAAAAGTCTTTTTTGCAGTGTAAGAGCAGAATTTCTTGATGCTTCAGATAGCCAACTTCGTTTATAAGCTCAAAATTAATATGAAATGGGATTCTTTGAAAAATAAGGTGATATAAAATTTGTATTTGAAGAAAATGGACATATTAATGACTTCAGATGCCTGTAAACCTATAGTAAGAGTCCTTCAAACAAAAGTAGTTATCTTTAAAATAGCACAATAGGGGCACTTTAACATGTAACTAGGCTCTAATAATAATTCCTATATAGTGCTTTTCTAGACACTCAAATTTTTTTTTTTCCTTTATTATTTCTTTTTAAACAAGAAATAACCTTTAAAATAGCACATAGGGGCATTTTAACATGCATCTAGGCCAGGGGTGTCCAAACTCGGTCCTGGAGGGCCGGTGTCCTGCAGATTTTAGCTCCAACTTGCCTCAACACACCTGCACGGATGTTTCTAGAAAGCCTAGTAAGTGCTTGATTAGCTAGCCCAGGTGTGTCTGATTGGGGTTGCAACTAAACTTTGCAGGACACCGGCCCTCCAGGACCGAGCTTGGACATGCCTGATCTAGGCTCTAATTTCAAATTTTCATTATCATTTCTTTTCAAAACAAGATATAATCTTTTAATTTACTTACTTTATTTGTAAATTATCTGAAAATAATGTTTCGCATGTTCAAACTAAGATGAAAAACAAGTGTTTGAGAGGATCTGCGTGCTCCTCAAAAGGCTGACGTAAACATTGGAGCGGGCAGGTGAGCCGCTATTATTTATGTAACCCACAGCACTAGGACACAGATGGTGTTTTCCTGTAAACGCCCCTTGCATCTTTATTTCCGCTTCTCACACAAACACAGAGCCTACACACAGACGCAATCGTCTCCTGCGGGTACTGGCACTACAGGTCACCAAAGCAAGATGACAAACACATTTGAATATCCTCATCATTTCCACCATTCAACCCAACTGACCTGTACTAATAAGACATTTTAGAGATCCTGGATAGACAATGATTTAAAAAATAAAACTAAAATTTCCATTATTTACTCACACTCAAGTGGTTCTAAACTTGTATTTCTTTCTTCTGTTAAACAAAAATCAAGATATTTTGAAGAATGTTAGGAAAAAAACAGCCATTGACATTCATAGGACAAAAATAATGCTTGTGTTTCAACATTCTTCAGAATATCTTCCTTTATTTTTAACAGAAGAAGTAAAGGACGATTGAATCTGACAAAAAACATCTCTAAAAAGAAAACTAATCTATTTTATTCTCAAAATTATATAAAAAATATTTCAGATTAACAAACAAAGCAACTTTAGAATACCTAAATTCCTTGTGGGAGGAAGATTTAGGTGTTGAAATCACTGATGAGCAATGGGAGATAGCCCTCGAACAGATCCACAGGTCATTGGTATGTGCAAAGCATGGCCTCATACAATTTAAAGTGATACATCGTTTACATTAGTCCAAATAAAATCTTAAGTATATATATCCAGAAGTGGACCCTGCGTGCATCACTGGCTCATATGTTTTGGAGCTGCCCAAAATTATCTACTAGGAAAATATTTTTCCAACATTCTCAAGAATAGGTCAAAAGCCGATAGATCCAGATCCCCGTATTGTAGTTCTAGGTATTACTGATTTCGAGATTAAAAAAAGTGCAGAACAAAATATAGTTCCATTTGTGTCTACCAGCATGACGGTTAATATTATTAAACTGGAAACAGAAAGATGCTCCCACATATATACATCTAATGAGGGATGTAATGAAAACTTTGGAACTGAAGAAAATCTGATTCTCCCTAAAAAAAGAAAGATGACAAATTCTATCAAATCTGGCAACCTTTCATGGATTATTTTAAAGACAAATTCTGCAGGAAATAGTTCAATTGAAGAGGATAAGATATTCTGAAGAGTGTAGAGGGAAAAGCAGCTATTGACATTCATAAGACAAAAAAAAAGCATGTTTTTCCAACATTCTTCAGAATATCTTCCTTTATGTTCAACATAAAAAGTTAAGAACAAGTAATTAATGATTTTTTGGTCTATCCTAAAATAGATATCGATTTTTCATTAAAGACTTAGAGTTTGTGATTGAATCTGACAAAAGAAATCATCTATATAAAGAAAATCTATTTTATTCACAAAATTATATTGAAAAATATTTCAGATTAACAAACACAGCAACTACTGAATACCTGAAATCCTCCTGGGATTCTCCCTAAAAAAGTAAGAAGACAAATTCTATCAAATCTGGCAACCTTTCATGGACCGTTTTAAAGCCATTGAAAAAATTGAAGAGGATTAGACTAATTTAGATTAAAGCTGAGGGTTAATTTTTGTTTTTATTTCTATATGTTCTTTTTTGTATTTTTCATTTATTATCGTTTTGTATTTTTTTATTATTGTATTTATCTATTATTATTATACTTCTGTATGTATTGTTTGTATATTAAATGTTTTATTGTCAATTATTGGGTGAATGTTTGTTGGACCAAGTTTGTAAGTCATTGTGTTTGAATGTTTAAAAGAAACAAAGAAAGAAGTATTAATAAAATAAACTACCTGACTAAAGTCTTGTTGCCTATCCAAGTTTTAGGCGAACAACAAATAGTAACTTGACTAGTTGATGATTTGGAATCAGAAGTGGCTTATATGAAGGGCAAAGGTCTTTAGATTACGCTTATTTTATCAAAACAAAATATGATCATGCCTTGATTATTAATGATTTAATTAGGACAGTAAGATCTGACTTTACTTAGACAAAAGTCTTGTCACTGAACAGAAATAATGTTCAGTATAGAATATAAAGTCATACTGCAGTAGAAACAGAATGAATATTGTGTCTGACTCCATCATGAGCTTGGAGGACTGCATCCATACATCTCTGCAATGACTCAAATCACTGATTAATAAAGTCATCTGGAATGGCAAAGAAAGCGTTCTTGCAGGACTCCCAGAGTTCATCAAGATTCTTTGGATTCATCTTCAACGCCTCCTCCATCTTACCCCAGACATGCTCAATAATGTTCATGTCTGGTGACTGGGCTGGCCAATCCTGGAGCACCTTGACCTTCTTTGCTTTCAGGAACTTTGATGTGGAGGCTGAAGTATGAGAAGGAGCGCTATCCTGCTGAAGAACTTGCCCTCTCCTGTGGTTTGTAATGTAATGGGCAGCACAAATGTCTTGATACCTCAGGCTGTTGATGTTGTCATCCACTCTGCAAATCTCTCGCATGCCTCCATACTGAATGTAACCCCAAACCATGATTTTTCCTTCACCAAACTTGACTAATTTCAGTGTGAGTCTTGGGTCCATGTGGGTTCCAGTAGGTCTTCTGCAGTATTTGTGATGATTGGGATGTAGCTCAACAGATGATTCATCAGAAAAATCCACCTGCTGCCACTTTTCCAAATGATCAACTAGAAGTCAAGTTATTATTTGTTGCTCTTACAACTGGGTCAACGACAAGACTTTTGCCAGGTAGTGTATATATAAATATTTACACTACCTATATACATACAGTTGAAGTCAGAATTATTAGCCCGCCTATGATTTTTTTTCCTTTTTTAAATATTTCCCAAATGATTATTAACAGGGCAACGACATTCTCACTATGTCTGATAATATTTTTTCTTCTGGAAAAAGTCTTACTTGTTTTGTTTCGGCTAGAATAAAAGCAGTTTTTAATTTTTTAAACACCATTTTAAGGTCAATATTATTAGCCCCTTTAAGCTATATATTTCGATAGTCTATAGAACAAACCATCGTTATACAATAACTTGCCTAATTACCCTAACCTGCCTAGTTAACCTAATTAACCTAGTTAAGCCTTTAAATGTCACTTTAAACTGTATAGAAGTGTCTTGAAAAATATCTAGAAAATATTATTTACTGTCATCATGGCAAAGATAAAATAAATCAGTTATTAGAGATGAGTTATTAAAACTATTATGATTAGAAATGTGTTGACAAAATCTTCTCTCCGTTAAACAGAAACTGGGCGAAAAAATAAACAGGGGGGCTAATAATTCTGACTTCAACATTTATATATATATATATATATATATATATATATATATATATATATATATATATATATATATATATATATATACCCGCTGTGGTTTATTTCATGTTGAAATGCCACTCTAAAATATTTGCAGCAAGTTTCGTAAAACATTGTGGGCCATAAATAGAAGCATTAACTAATTTAAGCAGATGCTTGCCATTCTGGACTGCACACACTAGCTTTCCTTGCCAAAATGTTTTTTTAAAGCCAACATGATGATAAATTCAGATTCAGCTGCTCAATGTTAGCATCACACAAACTAATTTAAAAATAGCAGAATCTGAATAAAGAGGACTGACTGAAATCTGCAGCCATGACCTAAGTATAACGCAGTTAACATATTCCACTGCAAAGTCATCGATGACTCAGCTAAATGTAGATGTGCTGTTAGCATGTATTGACTCGCTGCCATTTTAATGGCAAATAAATTCTAGCGTTCTTTTAACCTTCACTCTCCTGGCTTCATCTTGGATGGTATGTTTGACCCACTGGCTTTTATTCAGACTGTCTGCTGCCATTTGTGTGACCTAGCTGAAGAACCCTCAGAGACAGGCTGCCATCCAATGTCAAAGTCATAATTTCAGTGCATCTCTGCATCCTCGAATGTTGGACATGCGTGTGTGTGTGTGTGTGTGTGTGACAGTCCTTATCATAGTCATCAAGGTTGGGGCTGGGAGACGAGGGGGACGCTGTATCCTCTAGCGCCGCACACATGCTATTTATAGACTGGCTTCAAATTCGAACAACCTGCGCTTTGAGACATGGAAAGAGAGATGAGGAAAAAACAAAGAAACGTTACGTTGTGGGAAATTAAATTTGCATGTTTGCTGTGCTCTTGTTATGTTAACATCCACTTGCATCACTTGTTTGCCTCGCAGTGTCAGATTGGAGTGAGTCATGTCTGCAGGGAGTCAGGAAATGTTGGAGCTAATTACATATATCCTCAACTTTATACATGCTTGAATAGTTCCCCATGCTTACAGCTAGTACTAGGGTCTCTTAATTTTTATTGATGTTATAGAGGGTCTCTTAATTTTATTGATGTTATAGAGGGTCTCTTAATTTTTTATAGATGTTATAGAGCAGGCATGTCCAAGCTCGGTCCTGGAGGGCCGGTGTCCTGCAAAGTTTAGTTCCAACCTCAATCAGACACACCTGGGCTAGCTAATCAAGCTCTTACTAGGCTTTCTAGAAACATCCTTGCAGGTGTGTTGAGGCAAGTTGGAGCTAAAATCTGCAGGACACCAGCCCTCCAGGACCGAGTTTGGACACCCCTGTTATAGAGGGTCTCTTAATTTTTTTATAGATGTTATAGAGGGTCTCTTAATTTTTATTGATGTTATAGAGGGTCTCTTAATTTTTATAGATGTTATAGAGGGTCTCTTAATTTTTATAGATGTTATAGAGGGTCTCTTAATTTTTATTGATGTTATAGAGGGTCTCTTAATTTTTATAGATGTTATAGAGGGTCTCTTTATTTTATAGATGTTATAGAGGGTCTCTTAATTTTTATTGATGTTATAGAGGGTCTCTTAATTTTTATAGATGTTATAGAGGGTCTCTTTATTTTTATAGATGTTATAGAGGGTCTCTTAATTTTTATAGATGTTATAGAGGGTCTCTTTATTTTTATAGATGTTATAGAGGGTCTCTTAATTTTTTTATAGATGTTATAGAGGGTCTCTTAATTTTTATTGATGTTATAGAGGGTCTCTTAATTTTTATAGATGTTATAGAGGGTCTCTTTATTTTTATAGATGTTATAGAGGGTCTCTTAATTTTTTTATAGATGTTATAGAGGGTCTCTTAATTTTTATTGATGTTATAGAGGGTCTCTTAATTTTTATAGATGTTATAGAGGGTCTCTTAATTTTTATAGATGTTATAGAGGGTCTCTTAATTTTTATTGATGTTATAGAGGGTCTCTTAATTTTTATAGATGTTATAGAGGGTCTCTTTATTTTTATAGATGTTATAGAGGGTCTCTTAATTTTTATTGATGTTATAGAGGGTCTCTTAATTTTTATAGATGTTATAGAGGGTCTCTTAATTTTTTTATAGATGTTATAGAGGGTCTCTTAATTTTTATTGATGTTATAGAGGGTCTCTTAATTTTTATAGATGTTATAGAGGGTCTCTTAATTTTTATTGATGTTATAGAGGGTCTCTTAATTTTTATAGATGTTATAGAGGGTCTCTTAATTTTTATTGATGTTATAGAGGGTCTCTTAATTTTTATAGATGTTATAGAGGGTCTCTTTATTTTTATAGATGTTATAGAGGGTCTCTTAATTTTTATTGATGTTATAGAGGGTCTCTTAATTTTTATAGATGTTATAGAGGGTCTCTTAATTTTTTTATAGATGTTATAGAGGGTCTCTTAATTTTTATTGATGTTATAGAGGGTCTCTTAATTTTTATAGATGTTATAGAGGGTCTCTTAATTTTTATTGATGTTATAGAGGGTCTCTTAATTTTTATAGATGTTATAGAGGGTCTCTTAATTTTTATTGATGTTATAGAGGGTCTCTTAATTTTTATAGATGTTATAGAGGGTCTCTTAATTTTTATAGATGTTATAGAGGGTCTCTTAATTTTTATTGATGTTATAGAGGGTCTCTTATTTTTATAGATGTTATAGAGGGTCTCTTAATTTTTATAGATGTTATAGAGGGTCTCTTTATTTTATAGATGTTATAGAGGGTCTCTTAATTTTTATTGATGTTATAGAGGGTCTCTTAATTTTTATAGATGTTATAGAGGGTCTCTTAATTTTTTTATAGATGTTATAGAGGGTCTCTTAATTTTTATAGATGTTATAGAGGGTCTCTTAATTTTTATAGATGTTATAGAGGGTCTCTTAATTTTATTGATGTTATAGAGGGTCTCTTAATTTTTATAGATGTTATAGAGGGTCTCTTAATTTTTATTGATGTTATAGAGGGTCTCTTAATTTTTATAGATGTTATAGAGGGTCTCTTAATTTTTATAGATGTTATAGAGGGTCTCTTAATTTTTATTGATGTTATAGAGGGTCTCTTAATTTTTATAGATGTTATAGAGGGTCTCTTAATTTTTATAGATGTTATAGAGGGTCTCTTAATTTTTATAGGCGTTATAGAGGGTCTCTCAATTTTTTATAGATGTTATAGAGGGTCTCTTAATTTTTATAGATGTTATAGAGGGTCTCTTTATTTTTATAGATGTTATAGAGGGTCTCTTAATTTTTATTGATGTTATAGAGGGTCTCTTAATTTTTATAGATGTTATAGAGGGTCTCTTAATTTTTTTATAGATGTTATAGAGGGTCTCTTAATTTTTATTGATGTTATAGAGGGTCTCTTAATTTTTATAGATGTTATAGAGGGTCTCTTAATTTTTATTGATGTTATAGAGGGTCTCTTAATTTTTATAGATGTTATAGAGGGTCTCTTAATTTTTATTGATGTTATAGAGGGTCTCTTAATTTTTATAGATGTTATAGAGGGTCTCTTAATTTTTATAGATGTTATAGAGGGTCTCTTAATTTTTATTGATGTTATAGAGGGTCTCTTAATTTTTATAGATGTTATAGAGGGTCTCTTAATTTTTATAGATGTTATAGAGGGTCTCTTAATTTTTATAGGCGTTATAGAGGGTCTCTCAATTTTTTATAGATGTTATAGAGGGTCTCTTAATTTTTATAGATGTTATAGAGGGTCTCTTAATTTTTATAGATGTTATAGGGGGTATTCTAATTTTTATAGATGTTATAGAGCAGCCCAAACTTTTTGGGCCAAAGGGCAGATGAAAAAAAAAAAACAAAAAAAAAAAAAAAAAAAAAAAAAAAAAAAATTAAATTATATATATATATATATATATAATATGTGTGTGTGTGTGTGTGTGTGTGTGTGTGTGTGTGTGTGTGCGTGTGTGTGTGTGTGTGATATTTGAAGATGTCAGATTTAAAGATCTTTCAACTTGACATGGCATCTAAAAAACAGCTTGAAAAGACACGAGCGTAACGGTCAAATACGTCTGTCAAGCTCGTGTTTACATTGAAAAACAATAGAAAAGTAGTTCGTTGGAAAGGAAAATAATACAGGCTCAGCTGGGTATTGTGAATCATCATGACCATCGGTGAACATGTCGGCAACAATATATATATATATATATATATATATATATATATATATATATATATATATATATATATATATATATATATATATATATATATATATATTATATATACAGGCTTGCCACAATTCTCAACATAATATTGAACCGTTCGGTACGACTTCCACCGCTCAATACGCACTTGTGAATTGCGTTTTTTTGGTTTCACATTTAAATCATTTATGTGCGTTTTATTTCTCTCCGAATTGACTGTTTGTTTGTGCCTGTAAGTCTACGAGCTGAGATGAGGAAACTCCTCCCCGCAAGTAAATATTCAATTACTATGCTCTAAATTTAGGGGGCACTTAACCATCCTTCCACAGCCAGCGGCGGTGAAGTGAGACAACAGTACGAGGAAATGCCGGCGTCTTTCAAATCTGCGGTGTGGTGACATTTCGGTTACATGTATAGCCAACTCAAATGAAAACACTTCCAATATGACTGCACATCTGAGGTGCCGTCACCCAGCAGTATCACTGTATCACCCAACAGTATCATCTGAAGGCATGATAGCAGAGGTCATGAAGTCCTCCAAAAAAACAACAATCCCTCGCTTAATCCTTCCAGCAAACATACTCAACTGGTACCGAAAGACTCATAAAAATAACAAAGGCCGTGTTTAATTAAGTTTAATTAAGATTTTAAGTTTATTTATGTTTACTGAAGTACAAATATGTTTATTTGGTCAATTTATGCTTGTTAACCTCACATGTATGATTATTTTCAAAATGTTGGAATTTATGTGTCTCCCAGTTTGTACATTTTTTTTAATTATACAATACAGTAGGAACTAGTGTACTTTTTGAAGAAAAATAAACGAGTATTGCAATAAATCGTTTTTATCTTTTTCTCCTTAACCTCTTACTGTTCATATTGCCTAAGCATAGAACACACAAAAAAAAAAAAACACTTTTGTCAAGCCATCAGAACCGAACCGAAAACCGTGTTAAAAACCAAGATATGTATTGAACCGTAAGTTAACTGTATTGTTGCATCCCTAATATATATATATATATATATATATATATATATATATATATATATATATATATATATATATATATATATATATATATATATATATCTGTCTTGCCACTGTTGACTTCTTAGCGCCATCTTGTGACTGAAAAATAATTTGTAGGTTTGTGTATGCTACATTCAGCCATTTTTGATTGACAACTTTGCCTTTCATTAAAGAATTTTATAAACTATTGCATTGTGTCTAATTTTTAGGTTTTGTGGCAAGTAGCTGTGTAATAAGTAGGATAAAATACAACCAAAATGGTTGTTTTTGCAGAATAAAACTGTGTTCCGATTTGTGTGGGGCTGCCGATAAGAAATATTACAAAGATTTGTTTTTGTAATTTTAGCATCTGCCATTGTTTTCATTTCCTCATTTTATCTTACTATTTAGGTTTTTTTAACCTTTTGTTCTTTTTTACGATTTCTAGGTTACGGCTTTTTTATACCTGTTACAAGTAACATCCTAAATAAATATATAACCCTTTTTTTCAACTTGATAGGGGATACCTCCAAGATAAAAAAAAAAACTTCAAATGATTTAGAAATACTTAAACCAAAAATATTGCTGATAGTGGATTATACATTTTCCCAAAAACCATCAATCTTTGAGCGCTGCCAAAACATGTGCGTGATGTGCCTCTTCTTCCCCATAGTCCTCCAATGTCAATGGAGGGAGGTTAAAGCTAAAGAAACTATTATAAAGTCATTAATATTGAGAGAGACAACTAAAACTGGTTATGGAGGGCAGTGAGCATGCTTTCTGTCACACGCACCCACCCCTATGTTGACACATATGCCTGATAGGAAGAGCTTGATAAATGCAAAGGGTTTTTAGTGCTACAGGCTCAATGACATGAGAAGGGTTTTACACACAAAAGGTGAGTCTAGATAAGCTTAAGCTATTCCCTCTCGTGTTCTTCAAATCTACTGCATTGTGTTAACATCAAATTTGCTTTCTTATTCTCGACCTTGATAACATCCGTTTCTTTCTTTTCTTTTGCAGACTGGCCAAAGAGCTCCCAGAACTCCAAGGACAATATGAGCCCTCATAGCTGAAGGTCAGAGTCAAGTGGAGCCAGTACTGAAAGAAAATATCTGACGGTATTCAGGATGATTCTGCTGAGTTTATCTGAATCTGTTGTTCTTCAACCTCATTTCAGCATCAACTATGGATAACAATGCAAAAACAGGCTCTTTGTTGAGACTCTGATTTCACAGGAATTGGCAGATGCTTGACAGCCCTGCTATGGGATATTTTTGGACCTCTCTGGTGTCAGTTTCTTTATTGTCTTTTCAGGTTTGTCTGTCTCCAAATAATGTGGTAAAAGTTTCTAAATTGGACAGCCAGTCATGCTAAGCAATTAGCATGAAAGCAAACCTCTGTATTGGTGTATTTTAGCATCATTTCATTGTCTTAGATATATCAGGGTGTCATATCATGGACATTTGTATTATGTCAAGAGTTCTATTACATCTCAGTTCTGCTTCTGTGGACCTCTAATCGGCAGTAAGTACTGCAGGCTATTTGAAAAATGCATTTAAACAATTGCTTTTGGTGAAAAGCAAAGGCAAAGCTAAAAAAAAAATTAAAACAAGGACGGTGCTCAGGTGCTGCCGCTAAAATCTGCTTCATTTGAACATTCGCACCTGCTTTCTGGCTCTTCCAGTCCTACATCTCTCAGGATGAGCCAGAAGTCAGACTCAGAGACGGAGGGCTCCCAGGCACCGGTGATTTACACAGTGGAGGAACTGGAGTGCAAGATCTGTTACAATCGCTTTGACACTCGAGCCAGAAAGCCCAAAGTGTTGAGCTGCCTGCACCGCGTCTGTGCCAAATGTCTCAAGAAAATGGTAGAGCTGGACTCATCTCCAAGCATCATCAGCTGCCCCTTCTGCCGCCATGAGACTCACGTCCCTGACGAGGAGATCTGGTTGCTTCAAGATGACAGCAACATTTTGGCTATTCTGACCTATCAGGATCGTGCCCGTAAGAGCGGCACTACACCCAGCGGTGAGGTCCTATTGACACCCAACAGCCTGAGTGGAGGCGAGCAGGCTCACAGCTCCTCCGACTGCCTCGTTATCACAATCATGGAAGTCCCTGGAGAGTCGCAGTCATCAGACTCTATGAGCATGCTGAACATGGTGCGCTTGTACCGGCCAGCAAGCCTGGACTCCTTACCTTGCCACCTACCAGTGCAGAAGTGCCGGGCATGGACATCCCGTTCAGTTCCCCGCTTTCTGATGGGTTTCCTCTGCCTGGTGTACTTCAGTTCGCTGCCACTGGGGATCTACTTGCTGATGATCCAACAGCTCACCATGGGAGTGATCCTGGTCAGCCTGGTGCCCTCCACTCTGGTCCTCTGCATATTCTACGGCTTCTGCCAATGTCTGTGCCATGAGATCATGGAGGCCATCGCCACATAGCACACCACAGTAACTATGTTTCCATCCAAAGATGCTAATTAGATTTATACACAAAACTGGAAAATTGCTTAAAACATTAGCGAAAATTTCCATCAAATGAGAGAGAGAGCAAAATTGTAATTTGTAGGTAAATTGGCAACAAATATCACAAAGAAATAGGGAATTTGCTGCATTAAGGCTGGTTTATACTTCTGCGTCGAGCGATCGCCATGACCCACGGCGCATACCTTGCACGTTGTCGTGCATATATACTTCTGCGCACTGTTTGTGTTGCTCTGCAATAACACTTCTGAAATGCTAGCTGGCAGTGAGGTTATTTTCCTGTGTCGAGTTTCTTCACTGGTATCTTATTTTCTCTGAACCCTACCTTAATGTACAAGTAGCTAAAACTCGCTTATTCTGAGGCGGGAACTAGTGTGTGTGTGCAACAACTTTAATCATAGGGTAAACACAAACCAAAAGTTTCCTTCTGGAGCTCCTTTAAGGGACTTGAAACTTGTAAACACTCGCTCCAACGGAGTTACTCTGCTTTCATCCTCACTCACACTCGTTACCGCTACTAAGCGTGACCAATCACAGCTTGTGCTACACGCCGTTGCAATGTGTTGTTACTTTTTATAAAAGGTGTGCGTCAGCCACCACAAGGGGTAAGCAACCATGTGAAGGCTGCACAGGAGCATACATGTGCACTTGACGCAGAAGATAAATCAGCCTTTGGAAGCCACTGTGGGCCTTTTTTCTTATATGATCAATCACTTGAGCCTCAGAAGACGAAGACAAAATGCAATGAACGTGCAGTGGTTTTTGGAGGCGCAAGTCTTTGGGAGTGCAGACACTCAAGACTGGAGGTGATAATACTGAACCACTGTGATGACAGACTTTGGCTGAGGCATTTTAGAATGGCCAAAACAACATTTCAGGTGTTGTGAAATGTGGTCGGCCTGCTGGTTTGTCCAATATTGCCATGCCATCACACTAATTTTAATCGAAATCACATGACTTGCATATGCACATACTGGAATTTATTCAGTAAATGGGTTTCCGTTGTAGTTTACATGTATATATTATATATTTTGTGATCGGATAAAAATTGTATCCCACTCCATTAAGCACATAAGCTTTTAGCCGCATTTTCAACATTCATGTGCATCTTTTCATTTCTATTAAGCATTTTTTAAGCAATATTCCAAAAGGCATGTAAAAATAGGTGGATGGAAACATAGCTAATAGTGCTAATCTCTGAAATAGCAAGACCTGTAAAAGAACAAAAGCCAAATGACTGATGCATATCTGCTCCTCCTAGACACCCCATTGCACCTGATTATACCAGCATCTACCAGTGAAGTCCTTGTGAATCACCTCACGTTGTACGCAGGGGCAAGTATACTTGACTTTAGCTTGATTACCAGTGCAAGCTGGAGGTATTGATTTTAGACTGCAACAGATCGCTGTGGTTTTGTATCACGTCTAGCTCACCCAATGGGTCTTCAACAACTGTGATATAAATAACCCACAACGGAGAATGAAGTCCTTCCACAGTTTAATATGGAAACCACAGGATGTGTTCGATAATACTAGATGAATTTGTTCATTTTCCGTTATCTTTGGATATCTGTGGTATTATTTCAATCATTGTCTCAATGTTCTCGTTGAAGTTCCTAGTTGCCTTTGTAAGGCATGTCAATGGCCAAGCTGTAATGTATATGTACATCAAGTGAATTTGTGTTTGTCATTGCTATGAGAATGGACAAATACTTTGAAGCCACCTGTTAGATATTCAATAAAGATTCTCCATATCTAACTCAACTCTACGTTAAGTGATGAAATATGCATGCTTGAAGACTGTGTGAGTTATGTTCAGGAAAATAATACGAGTATTGAATTTAAAATGCAGCTGGTGCCTTAAAATGAAATTGTGGAAATTGATTTTTAACATGCACGGAAGACCCCCTACTTCACAATCGAGTGTGAACCAGCTTAAATTATTATGACTAAGGAATTACGCCAGTGCCTATTACAGCTTTGGTGTTTTGCTAACTGAATGAGTTAATATTACTGGTGTTGCTCAGGAGACTTGACCCACGAGAGCATACGTGCCGGATCAAGCGACACACAGCTTTCAAACAAGCCCAAGAAATCACAAGAGAGTCAATAAAGGATCCCCGTCTGTTCCTCCACAATACCATACTACTCTCCCCGAGGACAATTAACTTCACATAAACCACTGCGCACAGCACACACATTATTACAAGCACAGCCACATTTACACAGAGAACACACAGAGAAAGTCATTACTCATGGATCTCCTGATCTAAAACCTTGTCCTGCGAATCCTGTGTTTGTTCTGAGAAAGGAAAAACTCCTGACACAATGATCTACAGCACTAGGTATTCTGAGGACGGACTGCAAGGTATAGGCCTAATTTTAACAAGCATCCCTGAAGACCGGCCTCTATAAAAGCTTTGGGGAAAAGATGAAAGTACAAATACGAGGATAGCAGAAAGATCTTAAGCAGATGCAACTGATTTGAGAAACCGAACTGCTATAGAATATTGGAAGTTTCTGAGGGCTATGAAAGCACATGGATATCCTTAAGGATCAATAACCAGTAAGTGGCTTCTTTCTTTAGCAATTTGTTTTAGTCTTTTATGTGAACTTCATTGTAAAAATGAACTATGCTAAGTATACCTTAAAATATTTATATCCTATATTTGCAAGTTCTTAAACTTTAAAACAGCAATGGTTTTGTTCTATGAATTTAGCTGAAGTTGGATTAACATATTGTCAAATTTCACACTTTGGCCCAATCCCAATTTTATTTTTGTACCCCTACCCCTTGAAACAGAGTGTGAAGGTGAAGGGCTTCAAAATTTACCCCTAAGAAATGGGACACTACTACAACATGTGAGATTTTACTTCATATGAGATTGACGATCGTGACTGCTGTAGTCATTCTAGTTGCGATATTTTTTGGTATTTATCTTCAGGAAATCACTGAAGGCAAATATTATGTTATCGTGATGATATAATGTGGCAGTAAGGTCGTAACTGTACTTTGCATTTACACCGGGGCCATATTCATCTATGTAAACACATGAAAACAACATTAACATTTTACCAGACACTGGATATTCGAGTGTCATTGAGTGTCAGATGTGATAGAATGTTGTGGGACTACTACACAGGAGTTATCATTATGGATTATAGAGAGCGAAATTTAGTGTTTTTTTAAAGCATGACAGTAAAACGGGTGGCGCAGTAGGTAGTGCTGTCGCCACATATCAAGAAGGTCGCTGGTTCGAGCCTCGGCTGGGTTAGTTGCCGTTTCTGTGTGGAGTTTGCATGTTCTCCCTGCGTTCGCGTGGGTTTCCTCCGGGTGCTCCGGTTTCCCCCACAGTCCAAAGACATGTGTTACAGGTGAATTGGGTAGGCTAAATTGTCCGTAGTGTATGAGTGTGAGTGAATTTGTATGGATGTTTACCTGAGATGGGTTGCAGCTGGAAAGGCATCTACTGCGTAAAACATATGCTGGATAAGTTGGCGGTTCATTCCGCTGTGGCGACCCCTGATTAATAAAGGGACTAAGCTGAAAATAAAATGAAGGAATGACAGTAAAACACAAAGGCAGTTATGAATGTATTATAACATGTGCTTGTTTGTTGTAAAAATTCGTAATAATGACAAAAAAAATATACTAATTTGTGCATATTCTTACTTCCGTGTGCAGCTATCCTGCCGTTGTAGATAGTGTATTCTGGGAAATTTTCCTACCCCTTGGTTTCGAGTGTGGTCCTGAAAAATCCCCCTTTCGAGGGCTATCTAGCCTTTCCCCTTACCCATACGCCTTCAAGCTAAAGAGAATTGGGACACCCCTACCCCTTCAAGTGAACGTGCAAAACGAGGGGTAGGGGTAAGGGCTAAGGGGTAGAATTGGGATTGGGCCTTTATCTTCCATCCAAGAACAAAACTACACTATATAGCATTATAAATGGTGAGATTCACTCCACGTCTCGTTTTGAAGAGATCATCCCTATGCCCTATGATCTCTTTGAAGGATTTACCTTCCAGAGTGATACCTTCGAAGGAATTAGTGCATAGGTCTCAAACTCAATTCCTGGAGGACCCCAGCTCTACTCAGTTTTGCTCCAACCCCATTCAAACACACCTGATACAACTAATTAAGGTGTTCAAGAGTATTCTTGACCACCTTGATTATTTGGATCAGTTGTGTTTGATTAGGGTTGGAGCAAAATTGTGTAGAGCTGCGGCCCTCCAGGAATTGAGTTTGAGACCTATGCCCTAATTCCTTCGAAGGTATCACTCTGGAGGATAATTCCTTCAAAGAGATCATAGGGCCTAGGGATGATCCCTTCAAAATGAGACGTGGTGTGAATCTCACCATTTATAATGCTATATAGTGTAGTATAGAGATTGAGACCTATGGATTAGGGTATAGGTATGAGCCCTTCCAAATAAATCACCAATGTGCAACACCAATCAACTTCCCAGCGCAAATAATCACGAGGTCCAGAAGTGTACATCAGTCGTACCCTTGAAGTGTCCATTTATAAGCACTTCTGTTGGGAATGACACAATATGGCGGCCATGATTGCTTTCATTTTTGTGTGCTATAGCTCTCATTTGGAACACACTGCTATTCCGAGAGTGGGAGACTGACTAGAACCAAAGTCCCTTTAAGGCAAGTCATTTCCCTCAGAGGCCATCTTTGAAACACCTCTTGGTCAGTGTGCTCGGGCATTCTGTTTAAATGGGGAAACATCAAATTCTCCAAAACTGTTAGCCAAGCTTACGATTACACTTCATATTAGGAATCACCAATAAAATTTAAAAAAACAGCTGTGTCTTTAGTTTCATTTCTAAACATTCGAATCACACAATATCTGCAGAAACTCTTGTCTGGTCCGAGCCCCTCCCCAGTAGAGTCCTAAGGGCGTGCTCACACTAGGTACAGTTATCTAGAATTGTTCTAAAGCGTGATTGGGAACAATTCAGATAGCATAGTGTAAGTGCACCCTGAGTCTATAGCCATCACTGATTGGCTCCTGTACTAGAAGGCAGGGCTTAAATTACCATATTGACCGTTAAGCTTATCCCCATTCAAAACTATACAAGTGACATGTCTTGTGTATTCTATAGTCTTTGCTATAACCTAAATGTTCTGCAAGGTTTAGGTCGTCACCACTCAAGTGGTAATGAATCGCTGGCAGCGGTCGGTGGTGGAAATCCAAACCAGAAAGCGGCAGGTGAATGAATGCGAGCGGGCACAGGTCGCCCTGAGCAAAGTCACAGCCTGTTTCCAGCAAATGTCTACCTCCTTGGGGAGCAACGTGGACGGGAGCTTCCTTAGAGAGGAGATGGAGGAAACCAGGACAGTAGCTCATAAAATATGCTCAGGTGAGACAGTACTTGAAAAAGAAACCTTTTTGGTGCAGTGTTGGGTACGTTGATTCAAATTAGAAATGAACTACTAATCACATCGTGAAATTGCATTCCTAATTACTTGACAACTAATTTAATCTCTCAATGAATAACTTAATTACTTGATGCAATACTACATATAACCTGCATAAATCTCAATGCAGGGCTTCACCGGAGGCTGCTATCACTGCTGATGGAAATAGACCAAGGACAAGAGGACAAAGAACAGGTTGAGCGACTCTGGGTCATCTTCTTGTCCAGCTTGGAAAACTTCCAACAAGACCTAAAGAAGGTCAAAGTCCTGCAAGAGATATTCCCGCTTACCCAGCGCAAGGATCGACAGGCCCTGGTCAACACAGGTTTAGCAGGCGGAACATCAGAAGTAGCAGCTCGGGCAGCCATGGTACAAACACCCTGGCTATCGGTAGAGGAGACGGAAGGCACAGACCTGAAAACCCACATAGAGGAGATTGATGTTTTACTTGAAGAAATGCTCCAGAGAGTTAACGTGCCACTGTGGTCAGTTGAACCCACCCAAGAAGCTTGGGTTGAAGGCAGCTCTACTCAAGGTGTTGGGCAAGAAGAGGATGAAAGCTTAGAGGAGATGATGGAAGTGGAGGTGGTGTCTCAAAATAAAACATCTGGCTGTTGCCATCATCACAACTGCAAAGTAGGCTGTCTGCTGTGTCTGCTCAGCTAGCGTCTGATGGTTAAACACTGCAAAAAAAAAAAAAGCTTTTCTTACTTATTGACAGTGTTGGGGAGGAACTAGCTACTAGCTTATTTAATTACAAAATAACTGTATCAGTAATTCATTACAGTTACTGAGAAAAAAAATGTGTAATTAAATTAGTTAAAAATCTGGGATGTGTAGAATAATATTAATCTGTTGCTTTGTCTGTTTTTGATATGCTCGATGCCTTCTGCTAAGGCCATTTATTAAAGCGGTGCTACTCTGATGTGGTTTGAATTTGCCACATCTACCAATTACTTTAATCCTTTTTGCCGCTGAAAGCATTAGGCTACTACTACCAGTCTAAGTTCTGCCACCATGGCGAGTGATAAAAATGTATATCATTGCTGGAATTTTCAATTCAGGGCACCAACAGACTCCTCTGGCCAAAGCCATTTTATCACATTAACATGGTTGGGCTGTAGCGTCGCTACAAGTAGTGACGTTACTAGCTTAACTACATTTTTCAGTAGCAACGTTACTTTATAAATCAATTAGCGTTTCAATTGCGAAGCTATTTTATTAGTCAAGTAGCGCAGTAGCATCCACACAAGCTGCATGAATTTACCTATCGCGGATCATTGCGTGATGGCACCAACATTCAGAGTAGTGGGGCCAGTGTCTAGCAGATGAAAATAAAGCCATATGACAGCGAGAATGGCGATTTCTTCTTGCTGTTTTTTCTAGTGGTAAACAACAAACCTTTTGGTGCGTTACTGCCACCTCTCGCTCTAGTCGGTGGGGTCGTCAACCAATTTGGCTAACACAAGAGATTTGCTTGATGGAAAGATGACTGAGGGAGAGGTCTATATATATATATATATATATATATATATATATATATAAAATTTACTGTAGTAAAGGCTTAAGTATACTAGTGTTTACTATTAGTTCATGATAGTTACTAATGATCGTACATTATGTAGTGTAATTCATTAATGAGGAGTTGTAAATATATATATACATACATATATGTTAGCATGTTTCTTGCTAGGTGGTTGATATGAGGTTCTGAGTGGTTGCTAAGGTGTTGCTAAGGTATTGCAAGGTGGTTGCTTGGCGGTTGCTAAGGTGCTGCTAGGTCAGGCATGGACAAACTCGATCCTCGAGGGCCAGTGTCCCTGCAGAGTTTTGCTCCAACACTAATCAAACACACCTGAACACCCTAATTAGTGTCTTCAAGATCACTAGAAAGCTACAAGCAGGTGTGTTTGATTAGGGTTGGTGCAAAACTATGCAGGGACACCGGCCCTCCAGGATCAGGTTTGCCCATCCCTGTGCTAAGTTGTTCTGAGTGGTTGCTAGGCGGTTGTCAAGACGTTGCTAGGCAGTTACAAAGGTGTTCTAGGTCGTTGCTAAAGTGTTCAGTCATTGGAAGGCAGTTGATAACATAAATTAGCATGTTTCTAGAATAAACTAGCATGTTGTTAGCATGAATTTAGTATGAATTAGTGTGTTTATAGTATGCTTGTTAGTAGGTTTCTTTTATGGATCGGTGCATTGTTACAATGTCCCTTTTTTTTTTTTTTTACAAAGTCCCTTTAAGGAAAGTCATTTCACTCGGCGGCCATCTTTGAAATGCCTCTCGGTCAGTATGCTCAGGCATTCTGTTTGAATGGGGGAAACATCAAATTCTCCCAAAACTACTTGCCAAGCTCACGATTAAATTTCATATTACGAATAACCAATAAAATAAACAACAGCTGTGTCTTTAGTTTCATTTCTAAATGTTCGTATCACACAAAATCTGCATAATCTCACGTCTGGTCAGAGCACCTCCCCCGGAAAAATGTCATTTTATATCGATTGCCGATTGGCCCCTGTACTAGAAGGTGGGGCTTCATTCGCCATATTGACAGTTACACTCTTCCTCATTCAAAAGTATGCGAGTGACAGGTCTTGTGTATTCTATAGTCTTTGGTAGTTATTTTGGATTAGTGTGTTATTAGTGTTTCCAATCTAAAGCCATTAACAGTTTTTTACAATTGAAGTCTATGGGACAGTTGCTAGGGTACCATAAGTGGTTGTTAGGGTTTGGCTAGGTCATTTAAAGGTCATCAGTGATAGGCAGATTGGTAGTCTGAGTTAAATGAGCACAACCTTAAGACTATATAAAAGTCTTGCAGAAAAGTTGAGGTCATAAAGTTTGGTCCAAAGTCAATGGGACTTTTCCCAATTTCATCAGTTGGTTCAGTTTTGGGTGACCAATCATTTGTTCTGTACAGTGTAAAATGTTCGGAACATACTGAATGTATGCAACTAATAGTTACCCATCAGTTATGCACTCCCTCTATATTGTAAATATCCTAAATAAAAGAAAAAGCAAGCATTAACGCTTTATTTTTTCCCTTTTTTTATTCGCATAAAAAGGCACATTTCAATCAGGATTGTTTTCTTCAAGCAAGTTTAATACAACACAGAAATAATATACAAACAAAACCCTTAGAGAAAATTTACATTATTATAACAAGAAAAGAGACACCAATAAAACGAGGCGACAGACATTAATGCTGATGGTCAGTTCTTGTAGGTTGCGTGCAAATGAGCTTTGAAGGCTGCAACAAAATGTATTTGCAACATGTTAGTTTATTATACACAATTCAGAAACCTTAAACGAGAAATAATTCTCTAAACACACTGTAATTCAAACAAATGGTTCACTTTGACCCGATCGCTTACCTTCCTGGTCATCCCACATTTCAGCAGCTGTAGAGTTCATTGGACTATCATTGTTGGGTTCTAAAATAAAAACAACACCTCATGACTGCAAATACAAGACGATCAGTCTAGTGTAAATAACCTTATAGACCAAAAGAAGAAGACAGACATGCTGCTTTTTATTTACTCCAATAAACGTAGTTAATTAAAATCCATATTAAAAGTTTTTCACAAATCAAGACAAAGAGGGACTGCTAGTTAAAGTTAATTACATAACATTGTCAGTCAAATTAATGGAGTTCTTGTTGGGTTGTTTAATCCCAATGTTAAGGTGGTGATTGGATAAGAATTTTGAATCAATACTGCATATGTCAAAAGCACAACCTACCTCCGAGAAGACTCTGAATGGACAGTAGTATGGAGCGAACGTCATATAGCGCAGACCACTTGTCTTTCAAAATGTCTAGGCAGATGATGCCGTTCTCATCCACATTTGGGTGGAAACAAGCGGTGATGAATTTTACCCGAGGTGCGTTGTAGGGGTACCCGCTGGGAAACTCCAGAGAAAGCTTGTACCTCAAACCTTCATAGACCTAAATCGAGAAAGAAGAAGAAGAATTACAAGAAAAGAAATTGTTGATTTAAATCTACAAGCAAGTATCAGAAATAGGGTTGGGTCAATAGACGATGTCATCATCCATCGCCGATGGCTGATAGACATCATAATGCTGAGCCGGTGTCGCAATCGTCTGCCCCACCCTCATCGCAGCAGCAACCCACTGGCGAAAAATACACACTTAGGCCCTGTTTACACTAACACGATCCACATCCACACTGGCGTTTCATTTGGCATTTCTGAAAAGCCCTCCTAATCGCTGAAAACGCACATCACGTGACCACACACACACGCACTCGTCTGAGCTCCAGGCAGTCAGACGATCCCAAAGCAGTACACATCAGACAGCTTATAAAGGACGTACGGCTGGGATCGCATCTCACTATAGTTGTTAAAGTTGATATTTAATTAATCTTGTCTCTATCTAACGACTCTTAGCTAACGATCTTTTAAATCTATCATGTAACGTGTCTCAGCATCAGAACACTGCTTCAAACTTTCACTTTAATGCTTGTACTTAGTAATTTTAGCTAAACCTCAGATACTGTTGGTTCCTGTTGGTTGTGCACCTTTTTTTTCCAACCAATTTTGCTGACGCCATTATAACAACACAGATCACTCTGCCTATTCATGCCAGAGTCCTGCTGAAAAAGTGACAGGTGGTAATTTGTGTGTAACTTATCTTTATTCATTTATGATTTGGTTATTGGTAAAACAAAGATCATGCGGGTCAGGTAGTTGAAACGGTAGGCTACAAATAATTAATACATCATGAATTAATTACTCATAAATAATTAATCACCGTCCATTGCGTTGTTTCACATTAGACATCGCACGATGTCAAATTGGTCGATATCCCCCAACCCTAATCAGAATGAATTCATTTTGTGTGTAACGCCAGATTCAAACTACACAAAATCAACCCAATGTTTTCACAGTCCATCTGACATAGTGTTAGTGTTACCGTGTGTTTGATTAAGAATGTAGAAATATAAGTCATCAAATAAACACCTTGCCCGACATTACTTTTAATCAGTGTTTTTATAAATTTATTATTAAAGGGGTGGTCCACTACGATATCATATTTTAAACTTTAGTTGATGTGTAATGTAGCTGTGTGAAGATAAATAACATCTCTGAATGTAATAGACTCAAAGTTCAATGCAAAGGGACAATTGGCTTTTAGAGAGTTAGCTTAGCAAAGCCTACAGTGAACGAAGTTTGGGGACTACAAAAAATACATCCAGGTTAATGATGTCATCAACACTTCAGGTTACGGGCATATACCCTGCGCAGCGAAGGGGCATGGCTAGAGGCACCGCAAGAGTGATTGTTATTTATTTATTTATTTTTTTTACACATGAAGCATGATCACACATTGTTTTGCACCTCTTAAACACAAACAAGCCTTAAAAATACACTGGACCACCCCTTTAAACTAAATATTTATTAAGAATCATTCACTAAAAATATACATTCACTGTAAAATATAGTGAATAAACACTACGGCCATTCTAGTAAAATTCTGGTCGTTTCAGTGTAAAGGGAAAGTTCACGCAAAAGTGAAAATGACTTTCATTATGGATACCAGAAAACAACAGTTCCTTATAGTTTTGTTTCATAAACAGTAACCTACATCCTGGATGGCCCGAGGGTGAGTACATTTTCATTTTTAGGTAAACTCCTTTTAGGAAACGCATTTCCTGGCATCAGAAAAAAAAAATCCACAGCACCACCTACTGTTCCTTGAGCTCCATCTATTGTGCCGATCCATTTGAAGAGATTATCAGACTCTGGGAAAGCTGAAATACCCTTGTCTCCAGACATCTGCATGGACAAAGCACTGGGATGAACTACAGTCAGAAAGAGCAAATGGAAAAGGTGTATGTATAAGGCCTTACCATTAGCGTCATCAGCTCTTGTTGAAGCCTAAAGAAGAAATAAATAGACACTGAACATAAATGTCAAAACAAAACAAATGAAAGCAAACTTTAAACAACTGAAGGAAAGTTTTCCCCCTAGTAATTGTCAGACAACATTAATACGCAGTGCTCAGCATAGTTAAGTAGACCCCTCACAAATTTCTCTTTTAAATTCATATTTTTAATATGAAGCTTTACAATATTATATTTGTGCATATACATTAGATTAGTCAGTACTAAAGCCAAATCTGGAGCTTATCTAACAAAATAACTTAAGAAAACAGTCTAAAAACTAGTACAGCCAAATTTATGTTATAGAAAAATATTAAATTCAAATATAAAGAGGAAAAAAATTATCAAGAGAAACAAAAAAAAATAGAAAAATCGTTGAAATTTTGTAGGTTGTAATTAATTTTTGCAATATTCCACTTTAATTGCATTATCTTTCAATTTCTAAATATGTCTATATGTAACTAAAATATTATTTTAATAAACATATCGGTTTATAAAATCTGTCGTTTAAATGCACCAAAATACATTGCCTTATTGGATAAAAATATTCATTTTCAAAATGTTCTCAGATGATATGATATTGTAATTATGCTGAGCACTGAAATAAATTGACCAACTAGCGCCCTCTAGCCACAAAAGTCCAAATATTTCCCAGTGAAACACAACAGAAGGACGAACTTTCAGGTTCTTAAAAGAAAATAACACACACATTCTCTTTCTCAACTGTACTATAATGATCAGCAATATCAAATTTCCATGTGTGATGTGTCCTTTTTTGTGTGCAGTGCCCTTTACAATGCAAATGTTTTTTTTAATTCCGACTGACAGTAAAGTACATGTTCAGTGACACAAAGTTTTTATTTTTTCTTGCTTAACAAATGGGTCCATGCAACTACATTTCACCATTTATTTCTTGCTTACTGAATTTGCAATAAAGACAGAATCAAAACTCCACTCACTATCAGGAAAAATAAATCTTGCTTAAGTTATAATGCTATATTTGCTTTGTTACACAAGTCTAGTACAAAACAGTCTTTCAATAAAACACTTCCATATTAAAGAGTATTATCTAATCAAAATAAAACAATGTCTCATTTATAATGAATATCAATTTCTGAAAGAAATCCCTAGACACATGGGACAGTTCACCAAAAGAAGATTACGTTGAACACAAAAGATGATATTTTAAAGAGCTGCAGTGATTGACTTCCATAGTATGTGGCATAGTTCACCCAAAAATTTTAATATAATGTGAGCAATTCCAGCCTTATGGAGGTGACATTTGCAATAAAAACTCAAAACATAAATTCACAGATAAGTTTAGGTTAACATTATATTGAAACATCTGTTTATATTTTCCAAAACAACTAGCCACAGAGTTACGGGATCAGACAAAATATGAATCTGTAAACATTTTTTACATTTTAAAATGAGGGAAATAAACATGCGTTATGGATGTGACAACAGAAGTCTGCGAGTTTACAGTATACAACATACTTTGTAGAAAATCTGTGACTTAAACTGCACAACACAAAAGAAACAATGCTAATCAAAACGATAAGAGTCGCTCACTATAGAACAAAAATAATTGCATTTATGAGAAAAAAAAAGTGTCATTATAGATGTGACAGATGTCAAATTGCCTCTTGTGTGACTTCGGTAAGTTAAATATAATAGTTTGAAAACACTGACAGACACATTTTTAAGTATTTTTAAAAGTACTGTGAAACCCTTGCTTACGCAAAAATATGTAGAAACTCATTTTTTTCATGGCTCGGTTGACATTTGCATGGAATTGCTCGTGTTACTTACTATTTACACACCCTCAAGTAATTACTAGCCTTTGTTTTAAGTTTAACACAAAATATATTTTAAAGCAAGCTGATAACCTGTAACAACTGAAATCCATAAACACTACTAAGGAAGTTAATAACAGGGTTTTCAACTTTATTCAGAATATCTCCTTTTGTGTTCAACAGAAAAAAGAAATTCGGTTTTTTGAACAAGTGAAGGGCGAGTAAATCACAATTTTCATTTTAGGGTGAACTACCCACTTAAAAGCCCCTGAGTGTGAGTAAAATGTGAGAACATTTTCATTTTCAACCCTCCCTTTAAGAATGACCATAGCATAGACGTATAGCACACATAAAGAAGGGCTAATGTAGGAAATATCAGGATAATCAAACCTTTTACTGACGGATCCTTTAGACGCGGTTGCGCTGGTCTCGTTGCCCTTCAGGGTTGCTGTCGACGCGGCTGCGGGATCCATATTCTGAGAGGCCATCGCGTCAGATCTGCGATAATTTAACACGAGGACAAACAATAGTATATAATGAACACGTTTAACGCTGGATTACAAAAACACAACTGGGCGTCAATTAGCTTTACGTCAACCCGGCTGAATAAAATAGACAATGTAAGTTAAACAGTGATGAACTGACAGAACTTTTTAATTAAGGTTACTTAAAATTTAGTACATAAAGTAATTAGCTTCTCATATGGATATTAACTTGCTTAATACGTGAGGCCTATAACATTTACCGCATAATATAACAGTCGAAGGCAACCAAAACAAACCTAACGTTAACGTGCTTAACAATAAATAACGTCAAGCTAATATTAATAACGAACAATTCATGTGATATAAAGCGTTAACTTACATATAATCAACAACAGCAAATGAATATTCGTCAGTATCGAGTGAATAACATTTAACGCTAACATATAAATAAACTTGTACTTCAAAACAGCATCTTAATTTATACAAATCATGCCGAAACATACATTGAATTCAGTATTATTTAATACAATGTGCACATTACCGGCTGAGTGTGTGTTCAATGCGGGAGACAACACTAACCGATTTGTTCAAGAGTTTTTAAAACACATCCCGCCCCCCCTGTTTAAACTTAGCTCACCAAAAGGAATGCTCCACCTAATAACAATGTTAACCAATCAGAGGCGTAGATTACGAACAAAGCGAATGCATAGCAACCAATCAACACTGACGCTTGGCACAAAACACTTTGATTTGATTGGTTGACTGAGCCAAGTGGGCGCAGTCATAACCGTTGACTTCCGTCCGTCATTTCAGTGAGTAGTTGCTGCTAGATCAGATACGTTTGTGGCCAAAACTCTTTTTATTGGGAAATGTGTACTCGTGAATACTGTAGGGAAAGGACGCTTAAATCTTGATTTCACAACTTTAAACTAAACATGTAAAATAAATTGTATAAAGAACTGTCTCAATAATTCATTGTCTATATTGAATCTGATCCCTAATGTAATTTTTCCAAATTAGGTGGATTAAAATTTGTATTAATCTAATATAATATGATGAAAATCCCTATAAAATCGTCTCATTTTCATAGCAGAATGTTATTAGCTTGGTCCCTTATATTTAAACACAATTTTACACCTTATCCATATATTGGGAATAATAATAATAACATCTTGTATAAAAGCAAATCTCTTTTCTTCAGTGGTTTAAAAATGATTTAATTTTTGTGTCTCAACTTGTCGATGATAGTGTTTTATTTTGTAACTACTCTGAATGTTTTAGTTAAGCATGGAGTTCATGTTAGCCCAAAAGACTTTGCTATTGTTGCTGATGCAATCCCACAAAATGTTTTATGCTTTTTTTTGTTTTTAAGTTTTTCATTTCCAATTACTTGTCATTCAGTGGACCTTTGGAAAACATTTATTGGTAAACAGTGCCTTTCTTTAACTAAATCAAAATGCAATATTAAAATAAGAGCCCCTTTTCAGGAAGATTCTGTTACGGTGCCTTATGTAATGTCATATTGGAATGGTTTTGTAAATGATATTTCATGGAAGAAAGTTTGGTCATTACCCAACAATTTTTTTCCTAGCAAACAAAATAAGAGAAGTTCCCTTTAAACTGATTCATAGATGCTATCCAGACAAGTGTAATCCTAATCTTAACCTCCAACTGTTCTTTTTGCTTAGTGAATCCTGAAACTTCTGTTCATTTATTTTGGAATTGCTCTCATTCAATGACATTTTGGTGTGATGCTCTTGATTTTATAAAAGATTAAGTGAAGGCTTCAGAAGTGAAGAATTTACATATAAGAATGTTAGGCGGTTCATTCCGCTGTGGCGACCCGGATTAATAAAGGGACTAAGCCGAAAAGAAAATGAATGAATATAAGAATGTTATCTTTGGTTCCTGTGAACGTGAAAAGGAAAGTAAGGACTATTTAATAAACCTTTTTTGTTGTTGTTAGCCTAATTTCAGATTCACAAAAGCAAGTTTTGTAAGTGTAAACCTTTTTTTCTAAATTTAAAATTGAAATGAAAATGTATTTTGAGTCTATTGAGGAATCAACAAACTTTAGGGACATGCAAACAAGGACTTTGATGAAGGACTTGGCACTTGTCTTGGACTAAATAAATGAAAACCCTTAGGTTTGTTTGATTGATGACATTTGTTGTTAATGTTTTTCAATCATTCAATAAAAAATGTACAAAAAAAATAAATAATTTAAAAAAAGATACATTTGTGGCCGGAAGGTAACAAGAATTATTTGTTAAATTTTTCCATTTTATTAATGTTTACTCCTACCCCAACCCTAAACTAAAGTGTCACAGTAATATAGAAACAGTAGTTGTACCGAGTATCAGTAATGTTATTTATTAAATTACCAAAATAAATAGTATTTTTTAACGTCTACCCCAACCCTAAACCCAATCATCACAGTACTATAAAAATATTATTGTTATACAGTGTCACAAAAATGATGCTATAGTCATGTGCGTATCCGCAGCCATATCCAATCTAGGCTTTACCATTTCAGTGTGCATCTAGTGCACATTTTATATAAAGGAAACATAATTTAGCCTCACATAACATATTTATTTGGCATAACAGGTGTATTTTGGTGAATAGAAAATCTTTGTTTATTGATGAATGGTGAAAGAAAGGCATATGGTCAATAACACGTTATGGATAATAGGAATATGTTGAGTCATGATGCTTTCTGTAGAAAATACCAAATAAGTTATTCCCCTAAAAGATCTGATTAAAATATTTAGGAATATACCTTTGCTAATGGTGACCTTAGTAAAGGAACAAATAAAATATTCAATGATAACTCCCAAAACAATTGATCTTAAGATAGAAAATGTTCATTTTACAGATACAACACGCTCAAAAAATTCTTCTGTTATTATACATATCAAAAATGTGCATGACATTAGGAAAACATTTCTTTCATATCATGTTAATCCTAAATGTAAAGAAGTGCACTTTAATAATTATGAATCATATTTGTCCTTCAAAATAATTTCTAAGGTTAAAATTTTAAATTGGTGACTCAAATGTATATGCAAGTATTGTAAATTAGATATTGAAACAACTGAACACTTGTTGGTCCAATGTAAACATTTTGGCACGAAATATTAGTTAATATATTAGAATTATATTAGATATTATATATATATATATATATATATATATATATATATATATATATATATATATATTATATTAGAAAATATCTGTAAGACTTACACTTACCGGCCACTTCATTAGGTACACCTTACTAGTACCAGGTTGGACCCCCTTTTGCCTGCACAACTGCCTTAATCCTTCATACTGGAAATATTTGGTCTAGATTTACTAGATTTTGTTCCATATTGACATGATAGCATCACACAGTTGCTGCAGATTTGTTAGCTGTACATCTATGATGTGAATCTCCCATTCCACCACATCCCACAGGTGCTCTATTGGATTGAGGATCTGGTGACTGTGGTGGCCATTTCAGTACAGTGAACTCATTGTCATGTTCAAGAAACCAGTCTGAGATGATTTCGCGCTTTATGACATGTTATCCTGCTGGAAGTAGCCATCAGAAGATGGGTACACTGTGGTCATAAAGGGATGGACATGGTCAGCAACAATACTCAGGTAGGCTGTGGTGTTGACATGATGCTCAATTGGTACTAATGAGCCCAAAGTGTGGCAAGAAAATATCTCCCTACACTAATACACCACCAGCAGACTGAACCATTGATACAAGGCAGGATGGATCCATGCTTTCATGTTGTTGACGCTAAATTCTGACCTGACCATCTGAATATTGCAGCAGAAATCGACACTCATCAGACTCATCAATCCTCTATTGTCCAGTTTTGGTGAGCCTGTGTGAATTGTAGCCTCAGTTTCCTGTTCTTAGCTGACAGGAGCGGCACCCGGTGTGGTCTTCTGCTGCTGTAGCCCATCCGCCTCAAGGTTGGACGTGTTGTGTGTTCAGAGATGCTCTTCTGCAGACCTCGGTTGTAACAAGTGGTTATTTGAGTTACTGTTGCCTTTCTATCTGCTGGAACCAGTCTGGCCATTCTCCTCTGACATCAACAAGACATTTGCGCCCACAGAACTGCCGCTCACTGGATATTTTCTCTTTTTCAGACCATTCTCTGTAAACCCTAGAGATGGTTGTGCGTGAAAATCCCAGTTTTCGGTTTAAACTGCAGCAGATCGTCTTGACCATGTCTACATGCATCGAGTTGCTGCCATGTGATTGGCTAATTAGAAATTTGCATTAAAGAGTAGTTAGCATGTGTACCTAATAAAGTGGCCGGTGAGTGTATCTTCTCATGGGAAATAAGTAAGTTTGGCTTGATTCTTATGAATAAAAAGATATATAATGAGTAGTTTTGTTGATATCATTAAAATGTTATATTCATAAGAATGTTCATCATTAGAGGATTTTGCTTTCATATTTTGAGAACTTAAACTCCCCTGCTACTCAATTTTCATTCATTTTCCTTTGGCTTAGTCCCTTATTTATCAGGGGTTGCCACAGCGGAATGAACCGCCAACTATTCCAGCATATGTTTTACGCAGCAGAAGCCCTTCCAGCCGCAACCCAGTACTGGGAAATACTTAATTTTCTTTAGCATTTATTTTGTTAGTTTTTATTATTTTATTTATTTATAAATGTTGTATTATTATTATTATTATTATTATTAATGAGGATGGGAAGATTGTAAATCTACAATGATTGTTATCCGGCGCCTAGACTGCAGCTCCGCACAGGAAGTTTGACCATAGGAGAAATGGTCATGCCCAACTGAGCCTGATTTCTCTCAAGGATTTTTACCCCGTCACTTTGGTCAGTTGGTGAAGTTTGATCCTCAACACAGTCGCCACTGGCTTGCTTGGTTTGGGACTTGTGGAGCTGCGCATAGATGGGTTTGCTCCTCAGTGTTTGGACTCTCAGCAGTGAAAATTAAACCACACTGAACTGAACTTCTACTGTAAAAACTGAACTGACACAGTTTCAGTTTACTAGAACTTCTATGTTAAGCTGCTTTAACACAATCTACAATGTAAAAGCCCTATAGAAATAAACATGACTTGAATTATCTCAGTCTTTTGTGTAATTTTACAAAAGTATTCATGCTTATCTGTTATTGTTCAAGCATTTTTAATAAAAATACATTAAAAAAATTCATATAAAAGAAAAACTTAATTTGCAACTTTTCATTCATTCCAATTCATAACACAAACTAAACACGATTTAGCACAAAACCGTTTATTGGTAAATACATTAGCATACAGTAATAAATCATTTTCAGTAATACGACCGTGTAACAGTATGAAATTCATTCAGAAAATAATTTAAACATTAATCTTCCTCCTCCAGTCTTATTGTTTTAATAAGCTATAAAATCTACAAATGTTTTATATTCATTTCTTAAAAAATAAACATTAAAGACTAACAAAAAAATGCTAAAGGTACAAATCTAACGGCTCATTTGATAGCTCTGCTACTAGTGTAGCATCTTTGTTTGTTTTTTTATAATAATATAAGTGTATTTAAAGAGAAATAAGGATGAAATTGAACTTAAAAAATGAAAGCAGATATGACAAAACTCATTTGTTAAAAAAAATAACACTACAAATGATTAAGGGAAACACAGACAAAGACAAAACGCACAAAATGTCCCATCCGCAGAGTTTAAAAAGGCCTCGTATATACATATACATGTGTGCCTCAAGATATTCAAATACGAAGTCATGAAAAAAAGCACACGTTTGAGGATAGAGGGGAAAAAAGGCATCAGATTTGTACTATTTCACACAGATTTCATAACGGATGAAACGTGGAAATCTGATTTGCCAAGTAAACCTCCAGTATAACAATTCCTGGGCGACTTGTGTACAGTAGACCCAGGCCTTCTGATCATCACACAAACAAATAAACAGCAAAAAACTAAATAGTTACAGTCATGTGAATTTGATAACACTTAAAGAGTGTCCGTGGTCCAGCGACGTGCCTGACGGGGTCATCATTACATGGCAAGTTCATTTTCTGTTTTCTGCACCTCCATTGCCTTCTGCATCTTCTCCACCATCCATATGGGCACGCTAAACGGTTTCAACTCATCCATTTTCAATTCAGGACAATCCCTAGAAGTAAATAATATGATGCACGTCACTGTAAACTCAATTGATCAATCTTTTAAGAGTACGAAAACGTTTATTTACTTGTAATCATCACTTCTGGCAAGATCAAGAATATCCTCTTCTATGAGCAGATAGGCCTGAGGAGAGAAACGGTTTAATAAGATGATGAAGAATTGATATTTCAGGCTTATTGAATCCTGTATTAAAAACAGACAGACAATGTGCTCACCATCTTTCCTCCTGTGGCTCTCATGTGCTGTCTTTCTGAAAGCCAGTGTTTGTCCGGAGCGTCGGCCGCATACTGACATGTAAAAATACAGTAGTTACCTTCAGACATACATAAAAACAGCTTTACACTCCTTCTCTTAGGAGCTTTTGTCTTGTTTCTAGACCAAATATGTTAATATTGTTAAATCAAATATGGTTTTGTTTTCAGGAATAGTGTAAGGTGCATTTATCATGTATGACCATACACCCAAAGGCTGATCGATTATGGGACAAATCATAATCACGATTATTCAAAACGATATGCAGTTGCGGTCAAAAGTATTCGCCCTCCTGTGAAATTGTTTTATTAAATATTTCCCAGATGATGTTTAACAGAACAAGGAATTTTCGAAGTATTTCCTCTAATATTTTTTCTTCTGGATAAAGTCTTATTTGTTTTATTTTGGCAAGAATAAAAGCAGGTTTAAATATTTTGAGACCTATTTTAAGATCAATATTATTAGCCCCCTTAAGCAATCTATTTTTCGGATTGTCTGCAGAAGAAACTACTGTTATACAATGACTTGCCTAATTACCTTAAGCCTTTAAATGTGACTAAGCTGAATAGAAGTGTCTTGAAAAATATCTAGTCAAATATTATTGACTGTCATCATAGTAAAGATAAAATAAATCAGTTATTAGAAATGAGTTATTAAAGCTATTATGTTTAGAAATGTGTTGAAAAAAATCTTTGCATTAAACAGAAATTGGGGGGAAAGGGTCGCTAATAATTCAGGAGGGCTAATAATTCTGACTTTAACTGTATATATACGGTTATTTTCCTCCCTGTAAGTAAATTGAATAAAAATATGAAGCAAACTGTGCTTTAAGCATCTCCACTGTAAGAAAAAATCTTTAAATATAGCTGCAAAAGTCCTTCAGTCAAGAGCAGTGAGGGATTTTCTCCATTTGTTGTCTGATTAATGATAAAAACAGGCGGCAGAAGCAATATAGTGCGGTCACTTTAAGAGCAGTGCGATTCTGATTTATGGTTTCTCTTTCAGTTGTCTTTTGATTCTCAACTCATTTGTTTATTACATAAATGAGGGTTAATATGACTAATCACTAAACAGCGCTCTGACACAAATTTGCATGTATTAGATCATTAAAGTGCTCATATTAAGATGACTTTAGATGTGTGTGCTCTGCTCGTCTCTTCACTTCACAAACTTCACATTTGATGCGCTTGAGCTCAACCACTCTCGCTAGCAGAGCGGTGATAAAGCAAAACGCTACTGGCTGTTTTATAAAAAGGGGAGGTGCTACAATATGTCCCACCCTCTCTCCGTGTTTCGCTTGAGATTACGTCAAACATTGAATAAAAATGCCATTTCAAAGCACTTCACAGACCTTTAATGTTAGCTTAAAATATACAATTTTAGATGTTTATTTTGCTAGATTACATTGTTATTCTTAAGGTGAATAATTAATCTGTGCAAGTAAATCGACTGAAATAAATGTATTTTATTGTTAATCTTCAATGAAAATCTGACCATTTGCTTCCATGTTTGGAGTGCCAGTCCTTCTGTTGACGTCAGCCTGAGGATTTCCAGAGCAACTGCTTTGCAAGAGAAAACTCTTACTGTGCGCTCACACCGCCAGTGGTGAGAGCATCACTGTAGCTGGAAGTCATTCATTTTCAATGGGAGCCAGCGGCAAAAAGTGGAGAGTGGCATCGAGGAGAGTTGAAATCAAGTCAACTCTATGGTTGAACCAATCGGAATGTAGAAATCGGAATCCACCGCTTGAGGATTCCAGACATCAGTGTAGTGAATTTTGTAGGTGGTGCAGTAAAGCCAGATAACGTTGTCGGCAGGGTGGCCAGAGTAAACTTTGACGCTCTTACCGGCGGCGATGGGAACACACAGTTACCATTAGTTTGAGCTTTAGGAAATGATGTGTAAAAGAAAGCCACGCCCCTACTCAATATTCTGTTTCAGTTGGAAATGCATCAACATACTGAAATAAAAGTCTCAGCAACGTTAGCTTCACGCAGACTTTAAAACACGAAAAATAATCTGCCAATGGGGTAAGCACAATAAATGTATTTCAAACCAAAAACAAGATGCCACTTACGATATTGATAGATTATTTTGCTTGTTTTAAAGGTCCCATGAAATTAAAATAACTTTTTTTAGATGTTAGTATCAGTATCGTTAGTTAAGATCGATAAGCTAGTGCACTCCAAAAACAGTGACAAAATTCCCATTTAGAAAATATAAACATGTAAAGTTTGTAGTTTGTCGCCTTAATGGATCAATGTTTCTTTCATGTCACCTCATCCTTCTGTTTCTGAAATTGTGACCAATCAAATGCTCTCTAGTATCAGACAAAACCTGCCCCCTTCAAGACGCTTCACATTTGATGCGCTTGAGCTCAAACACTCTCCCTGGGAGATCGGTGATAAAGCAAAACGCTATTGACTGTTTTATAAAAAGGGGAGGGGCTACTATATGTCCCACCCTCTATTCGTGTTTCAATTAAGATTGTCAAATATCGATTAAAATGCACGTCAAAGCACTTTACAGGACCTTCAAGTCAAAATTAGGTTAATTTTTCCTTATTTCTGAAAACAAAATGTTATACCCGTCTTGAAAATGCTTGATTTAAGAATTTTTACATATTCAGATTAGATATTGAACAAAAACTGTAAGTAAGAGGAGCATTTTTTAATTGTAATCAATGCTGAGAAAGCTGTGGATCTACCTTGAAGAGCTCTGCATGTTTGATGTAGATTCTTCCTCTTGTGCCGCCCATTCCCAACGCCCTGAAAATAAATCCACCATCAATGCAAACTGAATGTATAGACCTTTTTCCATCCCATTAGATTGCATTTATTAAACAATCAGTCCAGGAGGTGGCACTGATCTAGATCAGTATTAGCTCAAAGACGTTAAAAGCAAGTAAAATAGATTAAAACTTTGGTTTCAAAGCGGTCCGAATAGGACTCTTTATATGCATCAAGCTGCCAACCAGAAGTTCGAAGCGTCCTCCTTAAGCATACACGCAAAGCATAATGGGTAATTTTACATTCTAAGAAAAAGGTCTATACATTTAAATCATTTGTAGTTTAACAAAGCCCATCCATACCAGATATTGTGAAAAAGACTTTGAAGCAATTGGACCGGCTGTGCAGTAAGTTAAGACTAGTATTGATATGAAGGGTGTATATTTTAAAGTACACATAAAATCAAAACTAGTCATATTGATTTTGTTAGCTCACATTGCTAGTTTAGTGGTGAACAATTCATCTGTGCATGTCATTAAGATAAAAAAAAAGTAGTTTTCCCTTCTAATCTAAAATCGAAATCTGAAAATGCACTTTCAGTTTGTTTCAGGTTAATTCTCAGATTACGTCTCCAGCTGTCAATTTTGACAACAAACAGAAATGGTGAGCAGGAGGAGTCTGTTAGGCTGTAATAACTCTTCTAAAACTCTAAGCAATGTATCAAAATTCCACAGATTTCCTGAAATAAACTTTGCATTTCGAGACAATACAGCGCAGCTCTTTGCAGGACTCTCCTTCCTCTCTATGCAGTATTGAATGAACACAATATGTAGCATACTCCTGCTCTCTTCTCCAAATTAGAAAAAGAAAGTGAACAAAGCATCACTGATTGACTCTGAAATGTTTTGGGCTTTTTCAAATTGGATTAATAACCTCTGCAAGGTTTGCGTAGTGCCGAAAAATGCATACGAAAATGCGAAGACCTAAACTCTACTCAGAAACGTTTGATCAAACCGCCGTACACTTACTTATTTGCTCTGGATCCCAAAACGAATGTGCTGCTCTCATTCAGTCTGGATGGATCCCACTGTACACACATCAGCACATCAAGTAAATATCACAGTATTGACTATTTAATCCATTTTTAACTTATTGCATATTATAAATACCTTTGGTCCTTCTCGCTTTATTGGCTCGATTACTTTGAGTTTTCCTCTGTGGAAAATGTGGTAAAATTTCAGAGGCTTGAATGTTTATTAGTGGTGTAAAGGATTACAAATCTCACGGTTCGGATCACATTATGGTTTTTTTTAGTCACAGATCGAACCATTAATCGGATCACTCAAAAAGAGGAGACGAATGTCATTTGCTTTGTATTTATTACAAAAACATATAAAAATTTTTAAAAATAAAATAAAGAAATAATCAGCTGAATAAAATCATTGTAAAATATTCAGTACTGTGAAAAATTCACTGTTACAACTGCTATTGCTGACGACGCTAAATGTTGAAATCTAACATAATTTGTACAACCCATATTTATTTTCAGTCTCATTTACAATAAAAGATTCAGTGATTCACTCATAAAGCTTCATATTTCACTGCTAGATGATCATTTTTAAAGAATTATTCAGTGACATATTTTTGATGATAGTTGTCGCCACCTACTGGTTAAATAATGTAATTTCTGCCTAAAAATTTCATTTTTGAGCATATGACAGTGAATTTACGCATAAACATCAGTGGTTTTATCCCGATCAGGTTTTTTTGCCCTTGATTCAGAGTCATTTGATTTTGAGTATCTACCGATACCAGATCTGATACTTCTATAATACATAAAAAAATGAATGAAGAAGAGCAAAGAAACAGATCCAGGACGTTCCTTATTTTTTATTGAATTCACCTTATTTTAACATTCAACAACTCTGTTAATCAATAATAAATAACATAAATTATTCACTTTTGGACATTAGTGCAACAGTAAATGTAAATATCTGTAAATATAAATATAAAAATCTAATATAAAAAAAGCACCTCAACTTAAAATACCCAGCAGGCAATCCCAAGTTTACATATCTCACTGTTTGCTATGGCACTGTTGTCATCATCAATTTTATAATACCTCCAGACCGCACACATACGGCGCTTTCCGATTCAAGCTGCTTAAGCGTTCTACTTTGTTGTAGAGGCGCTATTGGTTAAATGCCGCCAAACTGAGGTCATGCTGCACACGTTGCTATTTCTGTGTGAAGTCAAGAAAGGTCTAACTCTGTGCCACCGCATAACTATAGATGTGTTAAAAATAAAGAGAATATATACACATATATATTCGAATCCTGATCGGGAGTTAATGTCCGATCAAGTCTGAAATCGCGTGATCGGGCCTGATTTCCGATCACGTTCGCGGATCTGAACATTCCTGGTTTTATCTAAACTATAAACTGTTCTCCCAGTACTTCGGTGTTATTTGACTGTTTGTAACTTCATAACTCAAGACTAAAGACTGAATCCCTTGCTTGATTTTTGCATTTTTCAAACCCAGATTTGAACGCAGCGATTGGAAGGATTAATAAACATATGCAAATCACCATCATTTATGATTAATATTGCGTGGGTGTTGAGATCCCGATCTTTTAATCTGATTAATCATGCAGCTTACACTGAATGCATTAATGCATGCTGAACAAGTAGTGACAGAAAACCCCTTTAATAACCTAAGAAACCCACCACATCTTGAATAACCCACCACAACTTCTTCCATTATCATATTTTACAGGAAAGCCAAAATGCTTTCATACATGTGATTTGAATGCCTCAAGAGGCGATCTCTCAGCAATTGTTACAAATGTGAGATTAATCTGCAAGTAAAAAAATGTATTAATCTATAGGTCATGTGTGTTCCAAACCATGGGTTGTGATCCATACGAATCACAGATCAACCGTGATACGTTACACCCCTAATGTTTATTATGTGAAGGCATCTGATAAACAAAAGGCTAAGAACTTACGGAGTGCTGTACTGGGCTGTTCTGTCATACTGTGATCCTGAACCCGGAGGACGACCTTTCCTCTGAAAATATACATTTATGGTTAGAATTCAAAGCACTGTTGCTTGTGTGAAGCTATTTAATGAAATGTATTATATGAGCACAAATATAAACACACTATATGGACCATTTTCACATTTCTGGGTTTCTCAGTAGCAGAAGTCATCATAGTTGGTAAACTTGCAGTGCAGTGAATGGGAGAGGACAACAAATCATTTCTTTACAATCCTATTTGCTGAAATAATAAAAGAAAAACTCCATGATGGTGTTATCAAGACCTTCAGGAAAAGTAAAGAAATAGTGTGAGACTTTTGGCCGCCAGAAGAGGGAATAATGCCAAATTTAGGGGTCCCGCCCCCATAGACGCTGCATTAGAAACACCTCGCTCAAGCTGTAATTCATTTTTTGAGTTTGATGCTAAGATGATATAATACATACATAAACACATATAAATGTTCATACGTCTTTAAAAAATCTAATTATTACAAATGTTAAAGGATTTAAGATGCTGATGACCGTTAAACGCGTCAAGACAGTCTTATGAAAAGGGTCTATTATGACAAATGGTCAAACTCAAAAGCTATTATAGTGATATTAATACATGTTATTGTTTTAATAGAAAACACGAGTAAATAACAAATATTTCCTTATTGTGGAATAACGTTTGCATAAATGTATTTGCTCAATGGCAAACGATAAGAGATCCATGTTTGAATTTAATATAGTTCATAACTGACAAGGTTTGAGTAGCATGTCCGAATTCATAAAATTCAAAATCAGTATGCGAGAAGTACTCGGATGACTTACTACTTCCGGCGAGATTCTGAAGTTTGTATTCGGTCGTTGCTAGATCGGATATTGATGCGGCCAGAACAAGATTTATTTCTATTATTTATGAAATTTCCCATGTATTGCATTTTATTAACGGGTACCCCCACCCCAACCCTAAACCTAACCATCACAGTAATTAAAAACAGTAGTTGTACAGAGTATTATTTATGCTATCTATTAGATTACCCAATAAATTGTATTTTTAATGCCTACCCCCATCCCAACCGTCAGAGTGCTGTAAAAATGTTAATTATTGTTATACAGTACCGTAAAAAATGCTGCTATATTAATGTGCATATCGCACTTCCGGCCGGCCGCGCATCCGATCTAGACTTTACCCAAAGAGCATAGAATCACCGAGCGGCGACACTCTAGTGCCATTTGGGGAAACCAAATGCGATTTGGGGCGGCCATTTTGGAATGAAAATTTCAATAGAACAAACGGCATATTACAAGTCTGTAAAATAAACTATTAAAAGTGCTGATGATTGTGATGGTAAGTGTTGTATTGTCGCCTTTCAGGTTGTATCTCAGCTTTAATGCACTTTTTTTTAAAATATATATATATATATATAATTATTTTTAGGGGTTTTTCACCTTTATTATGACAGGACAGTAGAGAATTCAGACAGGAATGCATTGGGAGCGGAGAGAGGGGAAGAATCGGCAAAGGACCTCAAGCCGGGAATCTAACTCGTGTCGCCGTGAGCACGTTGGTGCTATATGTCAGCGTGCAGTACCACTAGGCTACTGGCGCCGCCTTTAATGCACTTTTTAAATAAATAAACAAAAAACAAAGCAGCTGCTTGCCATCGTGACAGCAATAAGATCCAGTGGACGGCCGATCGCTTTTACTCCAAAATGGCGGAATCCAGGGCTGTTGCTGGGCTCTGCTGTTGCAATGGAACGTTCTATTGCGTGTTACCTCTTGGTCATTCTGAGCTCTTTGATTTACCTGCGCATCCCATGCACGCTGCGCTATCCCATGATGCCCCGCGAGAGAATTCATGAATGGGAGTGAAGCGACGCAACTGATGTAGGTAGGTCATGTGACCATAACAAAATATATAACAATGGATGTAGTACGTCCGAATTCCATGGTAAAGTCTAGATCGGATATGCGGCCAGCCGGAAGTTAACGAGATTTATTTCTATTATTTATTAAATTTCCCATTAATTGTATTTTATTAACGTCTACCCTTAGCCCAACCATCACAGTAACGTAAAAACAGTAGTTGTACAGAGTATTATTTATGTTATCTATTAAATTACACAATAAATTGCATTTTTTAACGGCTACTCCCATCCCAACCCTAAACCCAACCTTTACAGTATTGTAAAAATATTAATTATTGTTATACAGTGTCATAAAAAATGCTGCTATATTAATGTGCATTTCATTAATGTGCGGAAGTGCATTAATATCGCACTTCCGGCCGTCCGCGCATCCGATCTAGACTTTACCGTATTCCATTCATACTTCTTACATTCATACTGTAAAGAACGTACTTTTCTAATGACCGAGTAGTACGTTTAAATTCAAATGCAGTACCTACTGAGTAGTAGGCGGTTTCGGACGCAGCCTGTCATTTTTTAAGAAACGCCTCATGCTCGTTTTTTTTGTTTAGACATGCCACCAATCAGATTGGCACTTTAGTTCACGTGCACGAGCTTCTGAAGTTACATTATACAACACTTGGAGGCGCTCAAGCGCAAAACTGTCAATGCAAGCGCACAAAAAGATGCCCAGAGGTGATAAGAACCTGGAGTTGCTTATTGCACTGGTGAAAAATAATCATTTCTTCATCGCTAGAGTTACTACTTAAACCATCCACAACAACAAGCGTGTCAACTATCTGTCTTCTTCTTCTGTGTTACAAGCGGATGTCAGAAGCTTAAAGTTGTGTAGCGCCATCTAACGTCAAGGAGTGATTTTGCATCCTCTTTTGCTCGACGGCAGGGAAAATCACTTGGGTTTAAATCTGGAAAAACGTCTCGCAAAACGCTGACGATAAATGCAAATGAAAAGCATCCCGGTGTGTACGAGCCTTTATAATCAAAATATTAGTGTTTTTTTTCTATACCTTTTTAGGGACGGGACTGTCCCTCTGGCCTGAGGTGTCATCTGGCTGCCGTGCACGCTGCAGAAAAAAATAAATCACAAAATAAGATGTTTAGTATGTGCAGTACCATATATGCATCACATAAATAGCCTAACAATCTGACAGCATTTACCTTCACTGTGGAGTCGACAATAGGCTTCGGAGCCGTTTTCTCTGCTTCAGGAAAGAGCTGCTTTGCCTGAAACAGAACATTTCAGACATGTAACTCGCAGGTTGATTTACCCCAAACAACAAAAAAAAGCATGTAAAAATAAACCGTACTTGTTCCAGGCAGTTTCTGCAAGCGTCTCTGATCAGCTGATCCGGCTGAATGTCTCCTCCAACATTCTCTTTCACATTACTGGCGGCCTTCTCAAAGAACTGTGCAAAAAACACAGAGCAATTGAATCAAACACACACACAGTCATACATTAGGTAGAGAGCAATTCCAGCGTTTGCAGGATGTGACGTTTGCAGTAAAATCTCAAAACATAAATTCATAAAGAGAAATTAGCCCTGTCACAATAATCAATATACGGACTTATCGCACAACACATGGACATGAGCTCAATCATTTTTGGTGATGCAATCAATATCGCCCATACATACAATTCTAGCAACATTTGAGCTGATTGCGCAGCATCTCTATTTCTATTGGAGGTGTCAGTGTCAGTATGGTTAAAAAAAACACTATAGTATTTAATATAAATTACTATAGTATATTTTCATGTGGGTGTCTGACAGCTGAAAACAGATCTGGTGGCAGATATCACAGCCTCTGTTATTTTTTACTGCACTTTTTTTGTTAATATTTATTATTATTTATTTAGGATATGCAGAATATTCACATTCTGACTCCAATAATGATGATGACTATAATTAAAGTATTCTTAATGAATTATTACGTGTTCTTTGGGAGAGTGTACTTGCATTGTGATATTATATCATTATTCTGGCGTTATATAGTGAGTGGCATCAAATGCTCATAAAATGTCAATAATATCCTAAATGTGATCAGTTATTCACCTTCATGTATTTCCTGAAAACCGCACGGATGTCTTCATTGAAGCTGGGCTGCAGGACCGTCCGCAAGAGATCCATGGAAATTACTGGATCTGTATAACTGCATACAAAAAAAAAAAAGGGTTTTTATTGAACATCCAGTTGAAGTCAGAATTATTAGCCCCCCTGAATCATAAGCCCCCCTGTTTATGTTTACCCCAATTTCTGTTTAACAAAAATAAGATTTTTTTTTTCCAACACATTTCTGAACATAATAGTTTTAATTACTTATTTCTAATAACGGATTTATTTTATCAATGCCATGATGACAGTAAATAATATTTGACTAGATATTCTTCAAGATACTAGTATTCAGCTTAAAAGCTTAACTAGGTTCATTAGGCAAGTCATTGTATAACGATGGCTTGTTCTGTAGACAATTGAAAAACAAATATTACAAATAAGGGGGCTAATAATATTGACCTTAAATGCTTTCAAAATAAAATAAAAAAAACTGCTTTCATTCTAGACCAAATAAAACTTTCTGCAGAAGAAAAAATATTATAGGAAATACTGTGAAAATTTCCTTGCTCTGTTAAACATCATTTTGGAAATATTTAAAAAAAAAAAAATTCACAGGAGGGCGAATAAATCTGACTTCAACTGTACTACAACTGTCAGACATGAACCACACAGGGGCGCGTTTCCCAAACAACGACATAACTCGCGGCTGAACTATCATAGTACAGTGCATCGTTTGGGAAAAGAAAGACAGTGACGAGTGTTTCCCCAAAAATGTAGTCCATCACTTGAACCACGTTAGTTATAACGTAAAACACCCATAATGACGCTCTAAACGGTGTGGAGTAACAACTTCTTTAGAGGATAAAAAACTCATAACTTTTTGTGCAAATTATATTTTTACACGATCATACATTTTTTAAAAATTCCAATATTAGTTTTAGTAAAAACATGCACTCGTTTACCATATTAATTCAAATATATATATAAACGACACATACAGCTGAGGTCAGAATTATTAGCCCCCGTTTAAATGTTTTTTTTTTTTTGTTTTTTTTTATATATTTCCTAAATGATGTTTAACAGAGCAAGGAAATTTTCACAGTATGTCTAATAATATTTTTTCTTCAGGAGAAAGTCTTATTTGTTTTAATTCAGCTAGAATAAAAGCCGTTTTACATTTTTTAAACACCATTTTAGGGTAAAAATTATTAGCCCCTTTAAGCTATATTTTTTTTGATAGTCTACAGAACAAACCATCTTTATACAATAACTTGCCTAATTACCCTAACCTGCCTAGTTAACCTAATTAACCTAGTTACCCCTTTAAATGTCACTTTAAGCTGTATAGAAGTGTCTTGAAAAATATCTAGTCAAATATTAATTACTGTCATCATGACAAAGATAAAATAAATCAGTTATTAGAAATGAGTTATTAAAACTATTATGATCAGAAGTGTTGATAAAATCTCCTCTCCGAACAGAAATTGGAGAAAAAAAATAAACAGGGGGGGCTAATAATTCTGACTTCAACTGGATATGACCTATATATTTTTTCTTTACAAATAGTATTGAGAATATTCCATATAAAATCAATTAGCTAACACATACTTTAATCTCATGTATAAATCGGTAATGCTTGTAGGCCTAATTTACAGTAGGCTTGAAATGAAAAAAATCCTACGTAATATCATTATTATTATTAATTTATTACTTGAAAAGTTTACTTTTACAATTTAACACATTCAAACCCCTGCAGAAATCTTCTAACCAGCAGGCCCATGTCATATACAGTACAGATATTTAATAAATAACCCACTATAAATTAAAAGCATTAACGTATGCTATGTTTTTTGTTTTCACAAGCTTTAGAGACGCAACATAAATTCTGCTTTTAAATAGTAGGTCACCTTTAGCTTTCGTCATGAGCAACCCAGTACCGGGAAACACCCATACACTCACTCACACACACTCCGGCCAATTTCATTCATTCATTTTCGTTTTGGCTTAGTCCCTTTATTGATCTGGGGTCGCCACAGCGGATTGAACCATCAACTTACCCAGCATATGCTTTATACAGTGGATGCCGTTCAAACTGCAACCCATCGCTGGGAAACATCCATACACACTCATACACTACGGACAATTTAGCCTACCCAATTCACCTATACCACATGTCTTTGGGCTGTGGGGGAAACCGGAGCACCCGGAGGAAACCCACGCGAATGCAGAGAGAACGTGCAAACTCCACACAGAAATGGCAACAGACCCAGCCGAGGCTCGAACCAGCGACCTTCTTGCTGTGAGGTGATCATACAACCGACTGCGCCACCATGACATCCTACGGCCAACTTAGTTTACCCAATTCACCTATAGCACATGTGTTTGGACTGTGGGGGAAACCGGAGCACCCGGAGGAAACCCACGCGTAAACATGCAAACTCCACACAGAAAGGCCTACTGACCCAGCCGAAGCTCGAACCAGTGACCTTCTTGCTTTGATGGAACAGAGCCAACCACTGAGCCACCACGTCGCCGCTAGGCTAGCAAAATAAACATGGAAAATTCTAATTTCATGCAGACTTCAATCTGGTGGAGGAGAATATATCACTTAACTATAAAACCCCAGTTCATAGGCAGTGTGTAAATACAGATTTGTGCACTGACCTCACTGCCATCTGAGAGCGCCGTCCTCTGCGATGCACCTGTCTGTGTTTGATCATGATGTTCCAGGGATTCTGACAATCACAAAAAATAAATCAATAAATACAAATACATTAAAAGCCTCCACATACGTAGTCAACAAAAATGCATCAGTCGTTCAAGGGCAAGAGCATTGCATCATTGCACCCCTTTTTTGCATGACTAATTATTTACATTTATGACTGCATATACAGTTGAAGTCAGAATTATTAGCCCCCCTGTTTATTTTCTTCCCCATTTTCTGTTCGGAGAGATTTTTTTCCAACATATTTCTGATCATAATAGTTTTAATAACTGATTTATTTTACCTCTGCCATGATGACAGTACATAGTAATTTACAAGTTACTAGTATTCAGCTCAAAGTGACAGAATTAATGAATTTTTTTAATGCAATCAAAGCTTTATAAAAACCAAATGTCAAATTATGAATGATATTTTAAGTGTCTTTTGCCAATGTGTACTGTATTTTTCATGTGGGTCTGCAAAATAAATAAATAAAATAAAATATAATAAGATTCGCTACATATCTGCACGTTTTATGAATGTGATGAGACCTGACATTTGGTTTCATAAAGCTAGATTGACATAACAAACAAGTCATTATCATATTATTCATTCATTCATTCATTCATTCAATCATTTTCCTTCAGCTTAGTCCCTTTATTCATCAGGTGTCACCAAAGGGAATGAATAGCCAACTTATCCGCCACATGTTTTTTGCAGTGGATGCCCTTCCAGCTGCAACCCAGTACTGGGAAACACCCATACACACACTTACAGTATGGCCAATTTAGTTCATTCAATTCCTGTATAGCGCATGTGTTTGGATTGTTTGGGAAACCGGAGCACCCAGAGGAAACCCACGCCAACACAGGGAGAACATGCAAACTCCACACAGAAATGCCAACTGGTTCAGCCGGGACTCGAACCAGCAACCTTCTTGCTGAGAGGCGACAGTGCTAATGACTGAGCTACCGCATCGACCTATTATCATAACAATGTATGGTTTTTGAACAATACTAAAGTGCATCATACAGCACTACAGTATTTACAACACCTTATTAATGAATTCTAAAGCATACTGTAGCATCAAACATTGTAAACTGATAAAGTGTGTTAAACATTGTAATGTTTTTTAATTTTACTACAGTAAACTGTGGTGTATTGTAGAATAAAGTTGTAAAAACTGTATTTTTCTTGTATTAACATAGCAAATATAGAATTACCACAACAGAAGTACTTTACTATAGTATGGTTTAAAAACATGTATTTATTTACTATAAATTATTATGATACATTAATTGATGAAAGTCTTGTCATCGATCCCAGTTGTAAGAGGAACAAATAACTTGACTTCTCATATACATATTAAAACTTGAATCCCAATCATCACAAATACTGCAGAAGACCTACTGGAACCCGCATGGACCCAAGATCGTCAAAGAAATCAGTCAAGTTTGGTGAAGGAAAAATCAAGGTTTGGGGTTACATTCAGTATGGAGGCATGCGAGAGATCTGCAGAGTGGATGGCAACATCAACAGCCTGAGGTATCAAGACATTTGTGCTGCCCATTACATTATAAACCACAGGAGAGGACAAATTCTTCAGCAGGATAGCGCTCCTTCTCATACTTCAGCCTCCACATCAAAGCTCTTGAAAGCAAAGAAGGTCAAGGTGCTCCAGGATTGGCCAGCCCAGTCACCAGACATGAACATTATTGAGCATGTCTAGGGTAAAATGGAGGAGGAGGCATTGAAGATGAATCCAAAGAATCTTGATGAACTCTGGGAGTCCTGCAAGAACGCTTTCTTTGCCATTCCAGATGCCTTTATTAATAAGTGATTTGAGTCATTGCAGAGATGTATGGATGCAGTCCTCCAAGCTCATGATGGAGTCAGACACAATATTCATTCTGTTTCCACTGCAGCATGACTTTGAATTCAATACTGTACATTGTTTCTGTTAAGCTACAAGATTTTTGTCTAAGTAAAGTCAGACCTTACTGTCCTAATGAAATCATTAAAAATCAAGGCATGATCATATTTTATTTTGGTCAAATAATTATAATCTAGAGGCCTTTGCCTTTCATATGAGCTATTTCTGATACCAAATGATCAAATAGAAGTCAAGTTATTATTTGTTTTTCCTAAAACTTGGACAGGTGACAAGACTTTTGTCAGGTAACGTCAGTGTTGTATTTTTTCATTTGGAAACACACAGGCTGTTTTTGTAACATTGTGATTTTTGAGTAAAATCCACCTTTTTACATCTTGCATAGTAAGTACAGTATAATGCAGCTTACTGAAGTATGGTTTGAAAACACTCAATTATTCGCAATAGTCTTTATATTTTGATGATGAATATGAAGATGATGACTGGAGTTTGACTCACCACCGTCTGGATCTGCTGTTCACCGAAGTCCTGCTGGAGCCAATCCCGGCGTCCCTCACTGGTGTGGGCCCCCATTATTCACTCTCAGCCCCGGTAAAAGTGTTCAATACGGATCAATAAACGAGCCCCGGGGTTTCTGGATGCTGATCGACAAGTGAGCACTTCACTGCTGGCAGCAACTCAATACACACACTCACAGCCTTCAAAACTCACTACAAACATGCCCTGAGAATCACTACACTAACGACACGCACTCACACACCAACAAACATCCAGAAATGCCACTTTTTGACAAGTTTCGATAGCTCGGTGGGTTGTCAATCGCTTCCTGAAGCTCAATAATGCAGTGACGTAAACAAAAATGTATTGCACTTTCTGTCGCGGACTTCAAAATAAAAGACTGAGGTGGAGAGTACGCATGCGCATTCGTAATATAGGCGTGGTCACGCTTCTGAGTCGCCACACTGATCGAGCGGCCATATTTGTTGTGGCGCGGACGCTGTTTATTCGATGCTAAACTGAAGGCGGATATTAAATAAAACGTGTGAAGTTCGTTTGAAGTAAAGCGTCATACTTTTTTTCTGAATTCGTTTCACCTTAGATCTGAAAATAAGAACTATTTAAATACAATATAAATAATATAGTATACAGCGTAAAATGACATACAATAAATAATACTCACCGGTCACTTTATTAGGTACACCTGACTAGAACCGGGTTTAACCCCCCTTTGCCTTCAGAACTTCCTTAATCCTTCGTGGCATAGATTCAACAAGATACTGGAAATATTCCTCAGAGATTTTGGTCCATATTGACATGATAGCATCACACAGTTGCTGCAGATTTGTCGGCTGCACATCCATGATGCCAATCTCCCGTTCCACCCCATCTCAAAGGTGCTCTATTGGATTGAGATCTGGTGACTGTGGAGGCCATTTGAGTACAGTGAACTCATTGTCATGTTCAAGAAACCAGTCTGAGATGATTTACGCTTTATGACATGACGCGTTATCCTGCTTGAGGTAGCCATCAGAAGATGGCTACACTGTGGTCATAAAGGGATAGACATGGTCAGCAACAATACTCAGGTAGGCTGTGACATTGAGATGATGCTCAATTGGTACTAATGGGCCCAACGTGTGCCAAGAAAATATCCCCCACACCATTACACCACCAGCCGGAACTGTTCATACAAGGCAGGATGGATCCATGCTTTCATGCTGATGTTGCCAAATTCTGACTCTACCATCTGAAGGCACAGCAGAAATGGAGACTCATCAGACCAGGCAACGTTTCTACAATTTTCTATTGTCCAATTTTGGTGAGCCTCTGTGAATTGTAGCCTCAGTTTCCTGTTCTTAGCTGACAGGAGTGGCACCCGGTGTGGTCTTCTGCTGCTGTAGCCCTCCTGCCTCAAGTTTGGATGTGTTGTGCTTTCAGAGATGCTCTTCTGCAGACCTCGGGTGCTTATTTGAGTTACTGTTGCCTTTTTTAAGCTAGTCTGGCCATTCTCCTCTGACCTCTGGCATCAACGAGACATTTGCACCCACAGAACTCCCAGCTCACTGGATATGTTCATTGCACAGTATTCCAGGTTACAGTAAACATGGTTATCACAACTCTAAACAGTATCAAGCTAGTATTGCTGCATAATTTCAGGAGAATATGTGCAGTACAATAAAATGCCAGAAGATTCATGATTTCAATATTTTACTTTTCTGATTCAGAGGAAAATCTTTATACCACTTCAGGTGATGGGAAATGCCACAACACTGATAATATACAGGTAGAAGAAACAAATCATATAAGCACAGACATATTTACATTCACTGAATCTTTGTCTTTATCAGAATAAGATTACAGGAGGGGGGGGGGGGGGGGGGGGGAGAGACATTCATGGCATTTTAGAGGACACAAACGCAATATAAATCAATCAACATGACTGATAAATGCAAATCGGTTAAAAGCCTAGTGTGGCAAAGCTTACAACTAATTCAACAATACAGATCTGTACAATTTATCATAGTTTTGTAATGAAAAAAATATCATGCAAAATAAAAACCCCAAACAGTTTCGTAAGAAAACAAGGAACAAACAAAAACGAAACGAGAGAGAATTATAAAAATAAAGTTATGGATAAATGGATGTTTTTGCTGGTTACACTTTATGCATGTCTAATGCAATCGTACACGATTCTACTTAAAGATACAAGATAAATTCCTCCTCTTTTTAATAACACTTTGGTTTAGTTTAAAACAACTATTTTCATAAATCCTATCATTTTAAACAGTTATTCAGAACCCGAAAGTTAAATTAAAAATAAAACGCTGAAAAAGACATCTTTTGTTTTAGTTTTTTCTTCTCTCGAATAAACTCGCGACAGCTGTGTAGGAAAACAACAAACTTCATACCCATGTTCTGTACAACATCTACAGTTTTGCTGGTGATCCACTCTGGGATTAAGAAATCCAACAAGTGCCCAATGCTGAAACCAAGAGTTATGTTGGATTTTTAAAATGGCAAACTGGGTTACATGACCACCGGAATGCTTTTAAACTCAATATAAAAGCCATTTCCTATGTTTGGCTGCGTAGTCCAGTGGATAAAAATCAACAAAGCAAACCTATGAATACATCCAGATGGAAGTGATTGGGTTTAATGACAGTATACGAATTTCTACATGCATGTCAGCATGGCAAAAACAAACCAACAAAACAATTGTAGTGTCAATAAATGCAACATTTAACGTCCAAATTCGATCTATATTTCCTTTTTTAAAATGTACATTCAAAACGCTGCCCAGTGATACTATTTAAACTCAATATTATGTAAACAAATTTCTCTGATTACGATAAAAAGTCAACTTTTAAAGCACTTTTCACATACACGAAACGGTGAAATCAAGGCAACAGCCGCTGATTCTACTAAAACGGACGCCAATGTGGTTTCTAAAGCCACTCATTTGCTTCAAAATGTTTTCGTTCTCAATTGTAAAACGCTTGAAACAAGGAGGTAGACTCACTGGAGAAAACAAAAACGAGCGGCGCTCGCCATATTTAGGAGATCTGTTCAGAAAACATCACACTTAATGCTTTCATATCATAACTAATAAGAAATTGACGTTCATTTTTTCCACTTTTGCTAGATATCGATGCTACAGTTGATGTGACCCAGAATGCCACATTAGGACTAAAGGTTCACACAGGCATGTACTGTACAGAAAAGAAGATAAAATCCTAAACTTTTTTTTTTTTTTTAGATCTGCTATTGTCTCTGTACAATATTTTAGGAAACAAAAAGGACTGGGTTTCACTGCAGACGGATGACCGGGTGGAAAATAGATTATAAATATGTATTCTTCTGCTTGTTTACTGACCTTTTTGTTGGTACGTATAGTATATATTTTGTCATGAAGAAATCAAACGTGACCTCAGAATATAAAAACGAACTAACTAATGCTTCGAGAAGCGCTAATGCATGTCATGATGAAGGCTGTTAAACATAGCTGCCTGATCGCCGATCGTCTTCTGACATCTAAAAGAAGAATATACAAGCATCTGTGCATCAACTCTGACAGCGTCATTGTCCTGCCAGTGAGAAAAGCACAAAGTTAAAGAGTGAATGGCACTAAAGTTTGTCATGTTTCACTACAAAATCAACAGAAATGATCATGCAAATTTAGGGAGACTATATATTTGTTGTTGTTTATTTGCATTTTTTTACAATGCAAAATAAAATGCACTACTGTTGAATTAAAACTACCATTGCATTGCATTATTTAAGCTGAAAGTATAATTACTTTAACAGTAATACAGTAAATTACTGTATAGGAAATCTAAATAGTTGACCACTAAGAATGGGAATAAATGCAAAACTTGCTTAATTATTGAAAACAAAGTGTAATAGCTACAAAGAAATCGAATTTTCTTCAAGCTAAATATTTTTCTTTTGATATTAGTGTGAAACAGGACAAGTTTCAGCGAGACTCACCCTTAAAAAGGCCAACAAAAAATAGAGAGAATCATATATACTTGACAAATACAAAACAAAAAAGGTGACCAAACTATCAATATACGCTGATATAAAACCCAACAATTATGATGCTCAATATAACCTAAGACAAATAATATTAAATAATAGAGGCGGAAGAAAGTAAACAAATATGGGTCTTTCTATCTTTTCACGTGAACATTTACATGCCCATCAAAACCCAACAGCGCAATAATAAACCTCTCATACAATCATAAACTCTTCTGATCAACATACATACATACAGGTGTCCACACGGCCAGCGCTGCGGTCTAAATGTTTGTTGTGTCCTGTGCAGTCTTGTCCACAGGACTGCTGTTCTCTTGACTCGGAGCTGAGCGCTCCTGGGCCGGTTGGAGTCTTTTTCTCCAGTATTGGTGGAAGATGGACCCGGCGAGGGTAGTGAACGCCCGGATACTTTATACGCCGCCAGGAGCTCCTGGATTCTCTCCGTTGTGGGCTCCCATTTGGCAAAGCCAGCATTGTTTTGGAGGAAAATGACTGCCGTTCCGTGGATGGCCTTGTAGTACATCTCTTCTCTAGTGTGGACAGAAAGATCAGAATCAGAAAGAGCTTTATTTCCAGGTATGTTTACATATACGAGGAATACAGAATGACAGGACAAAGCCACAGATGATAAAATAATAAAAGAATAATAATAAATTGCTCTCCTGTGACTTTTTCCACCCCCAAAATATTTCCCAAATGATGTTTAACAGATTCAGGAATTTTCCACAGTATTTCTTATAATATTTTTTCCTCTGCATTAAGTCTTATTTGTTTTATTTCAGCTAGCTTTCACCCTTTTCGTGCAGCAAACAGGGAACTAAAACTCTAGAATGAGGAAACGGCTGCAAATGTCTGACCTTTTGCAGATATGCTGCGAGCCGCTGCGGTACTCGTGCTCGAAGGCGGGAACAGTCATCTGGTGCCTGCGGAAGCGACTGGCCTCCATCCGCGTCAGAGCAGGAGTCGGCGGGTCACGCCACTCCGGCACAAAGATGATGAAGGACAGAGGCTCGCTGGAGCGGCCCAGGAGATCCTGACGGAAAACCAAAGTCAGTGATTCCAGAAATTTCCATACAAGTTAATCGCATCTAAAATAAAAGTTTGTCTTGACAAAATATGTGTGTATTATATACAGTTGAAGTATATTAGAAGAATATTTGCCTGTGAATTTTTCAGATATTCCTAAGTGATAATTAATGAAGCCAGGAATTTTTCACAAAATTATTTTTTTCTTATGGAGAAAGTCTTATTTGTTTACTTCGGCTAGAATAAAAGCAAAGTCAATATTATTAGCCCCATTAAGCAGTAATTATTTTTCAAATGGCCACAGAACAAACCATTCTTGTACAATGAATTACCCTAACTTGCCTAATTAACCGAGTTATGCCTTTAAATTGCACTTTAAGCTGAATACCAATATCAAATATCTAGTGAAATTTTATGAATCACTCCAGCACAACAATAATATAATAAAAATAATAATTATAATATAATAATAATATTACAACACAATTTATATATGAGCAATATCACACAAGTAGCAGTGCGATATGGCTGTATATCAGCACTGGTGGGAGGCGTGCGTTGGCACGAGGGTGCAGGCCGAGTGTCTTAGCGCCCCACCAGTGCTGATATACAGCCATAACACACTGCTACGAGTGTGATTTTGTGCTTATACAACAGTTTGATGGCACAATCTTGTATATAAAAAAGAAAATAAAACACGGAGAGTCTAAAACTCTTTTGTATTAGGAACTACTTTCTTCCGCCATTCATTCACATCTGCGGCTGACGTCAGAACAGCAGAAGCCGTTACTAATTCACCGACGTCGGCTAGTATTTGAATGATTCTCTAGCATAATGTGAAGCGGCGCTTTTGGTGTGTGACCCCCTTAAGGTGATGACAAAACAGCTGATTTTGCTCACATTTTAAGATTATAAGGGTGAACGTGACAGGAAATGTCATCCGTCTACAGAGATATCTCCCTACAGTCTATTACAGTCTACAGTATTTCTCTGTTGCCATCGGTATTGTGACGGGTGCCAGGTGTCCCAGCGACTTTAAGTAATAAAAAAAGGAGACAGAAACTATTTCGCTCTTCCTATTGGCCTTTATGCATTTCTCCCAAGTGCTGTTGACTACATACATGTCGGTCAACGACAATGAGTAGGCAAAAGGAAAAGAAAAACACACTCAAACATCCATAGCAAGATAAAATGTTACATTATTGAAATAGAAGAATGATACAGCGGTAGCGCGATCATCACACACTTCTCAGAGCTCGCCACAACTGAACTGAGCTCCCATACATGCGTGCTTACATCTAAAAGGTCAAACAACCACAGAAATAGTCCTCTTAAAGGGGACATTTATACACAAAGCAAATCAAACATTAAGCGACTGTTACAACATCACAATAATTAACCTCGAAAGAAACAGAGCAATCACTACCAGACTGCTGTTGTGTTTGCGATAAGGAGAGATGAGGCTGAATCCAGCTTCTTATTTGCAGCTTCTTATTGACTATCCGGTCCACCTTAAAAACCGTGACGCTTCCGTTTTTCAGCTTTTTATTCGCGCTCAAGAAAACACACTAAGCAACGGCTTATTATGCGTCTATGGCCACCGACGAGATCTCTCAGAAATTGTAAATATTTTAAAATAGGCACTATTCTCACAAATAAACTACATAGTTGCAATCTAAACAACTACATTCTCAACTAAAACAAGCCTCAAAAGTACATTTAGCTGTCTAACAACAGGAATATTTGTCAAACTAGTGTCTCTGCTTGTTGCTGGCTGTATGAGGGCGGAGTAATACACAGAGGTGAAGGGTAAAGAGGCCTTTGTGTGATGTATGTTCCTGGCAAAATATTGCACGGCTATCAGCCAATCAGATTCAAGAACCAGACAGAACTGTTTTGTGTGTGTGTGTGTGTGTGTGTGTGTGTGTGTGTGTGTGTGTGTGTGCAAGTGTGTGTTTATGTATATATATATATATATATATATATATATATATATATATATATATATATATATATATATATATATATATATATATATATATATATATATATATTTATGTATATATGTATATATATATATATATATAGGGAATAATATTTCTAAAGGAGATGTTCACATACAATCGAACCAGATTCTGATATAAACCCAAACAATACAGATATAAAAAATAACAACATTTGGAAAATAAGTTGTGTAATAACAATAATATTACACAAGGAGAAAGCACTGAACTATTAAAACTTATTTAATCCTTTATATAAAAGGCATGTTGGTGTTGCAGCTTAAAGACGCCTCTCATATGGAGAATATGGTCACACGCAGTGCTCAGGTGTGAGTTTCTCACAGACTTCAACAGTGTAAAAATCTTGATGGTTCTGTGAGTCTCGTCTATCAAATTTGAGCTTTAATTTGTATTTTCTATTGGATTCGAGTCAGGTAATTGGCTGGGCCATTCTACAGCTTGATTTTCTTTCTCTGAAAGCATTGGAGAGTTTGCTCAACTGTGTTTTGGATCAATGTCTTGCTGAAATGTCCACCCTGGTTTCATCTGTATCATGCTGATAATGTAGATTTTGGACTGGAACTACTGAGAGGTTTCAGCTGCTGTCTGTGCTTTCACTGCCTTTCTACAGCTCCCTTTCTTCATCTGTCCAATACTTTTTTCCAGTATCATTTCATTTTATTAGACATAACTTCATTTGTAAACTAATTACATTTGTTTTCTTTGCATATATAGATTTCTTTGGTTGTTACCAACATCCGGTAAAAAGTTCAAGTCAATGGCAGTGACGTGTTCAACACTTATTTCCCCCACTGCATGTATACATCATGTATTAAAAAAATCCAAGACAAATTAATTCTGTCAAAATACCTCCAACTTTAATTATATTTTGTAATTAGATGGCAAATAGATGAAATCATACGATTTTGTCCAGTTTTTAGTCAGAAATTCACAAAGAAAACGTGAAGCACTGTAGCCTTTCAGTTTTCATAAACCTTTGATCAAACTCTTATCTTCATTCAAAAACACACACACCAGCCTTACGCAGCTAAAAATAAATACGTCATCATTACGTCATCGCCAAGGAAAGTAAATAAAAGCCTTATTCTTTGCACAGATTGTGCTGTTATTCCTGTAGAAAATGTAGTCATTCTTATACCTGTAGTGTGATAAGCAGTCTTATTTTTGTATAATATATTATTGCTTGGGTTTTTTAGAGAAATGGTGTTTGTGTGTGGGTGTGTATGCACCGATTTACTGTAAACCACAAATAATTCCTTGTGTTTGCGCACACTTTTGGTTTTTGATCAAATAAAGAGTCACACACCTCAAAGTGTGTCACCATGGCATCCATGAGCTCCTCACAGAAAGGAGGGTTCGCCTCAAAAGAGCCACTGGCCGGAGAGAAGCTGAGAAACGGCCTGTGAGGACACAAATGAGGAAGTGATGCAATAATTACTTTTATAGAAAAGTAGCATTCATCTCATTCAATCAGCTCCCTAGCTTCCAAGATCATGAATCAGTAGGTTGTGTACATGAATTCGGGCACTGATGAGCTTGGTTCAACACATATTGGGACACTGGGGGCTCTACTTTGACAATCCATGCACAACGTGCAAAGCGCAGGGCGCAAAAGCATTAAGGGCGTGTCAGAATCCACTTTTGCTATTTTAAGGACGGAAAAATCCGCTTTGTGCCGTGGCGCATGGTCTAACAGGGTTGAGCTTATTTTCTTAATGAGTTATAGGTGTGTTTTGAGAATAAACTAATCAGAGTCTCATCTCCCATTCCCTTTAAGAGTCAGTTGCGTCATGCCGTAGCGCATTTGCTATTTACATGGTGGACTTTGTAAGTGTAAAAACTGAACACTAGAGAGAAAACAGTTAAACAGAGCATCTACAGCGCGAGAATGAGTGACGAGCCTCCTCATTATTTACTTTCACTTTCACTCTCGTGGATAGGGAAACTTCTTGTACGCACAGACATCCATTAGCCTATACATAATTAATTTCCTTTGTTAAGCGCAAAGATTTGTTTCAAAACTATTTCTAAATTCAGTTCTAATTTCCAGCAAATGAATAAATGAACAATAATAATGAAGTGTGTTAAAAAAACTGAGTTATATCCTAATACACATGCTGTGCCCCATATGGTCTAAAACCTGACAGGTGGGCAAATCTAAGCTTGTTTTTAATAAAACTAATATAAATATGCAGATAATAAATAATACTGCTGATAATAACAACATTATACAAAAGCAAATTGTTATGAATAAACTGAAAAAGCCCCCCCGAGATGAAGGCAGTGGTCTTTATATGTAGAAAATAATATTTTTTGCAGTGTTTTAATCCTTTAATTCTTTTTCATTTGTAAAGATATTTGCGTATTGCTGTACACACTGTTTGTATTAAGCAATGTGTAAGTGAGGCACACAAATAACGTGCTTTGTGCTGGACAATAGACCAGCTTTGATCTGATCTATTGAACAGACTATTATAGTTCCTCAAAATAGCAACGCGCCAGCAATGCGCCTCCTTTTTTAGATCAGAATGCCTATGGGCGCACATATGAGCGCAAATGCATTTGCTATTTAAACAGCGTGGTCCAAAACGTCAAAATGACTCTTGCGCCAAGCTGAAACTAGCAAACAACAATTGTGTCACGCCTTGCATCGCATTGCGCCGGGTGATTGATAGGGCCCTGAGTGTGACATGAGAACGTCCTCATTGTACATCATCAACTAATCAGCAGATCTAATATTTTTAATCTATTAATTTTACAAAGTTTTTAAAAGTTTGTAAGTATGTTTAAAAGTAAAACATGAAAATAATTACATTAACCATTATATTAAAACGCTAAAAATAATATGATTATTTCATATAACAGCAACATTTCAACCATTAAACAATTGTAAATGTTTGCTAGATTGTTCTTAGCCTGTCTAGCTATTCTTGTTTATGTTAAAAATAAACATATAACAATCTTGTTTTAGAAAAACGTCTCTCGTTTGTCGTTTTGTTTGATGATTTGGCTTTTGTGATGTCTTGGACTTCCGAACTGTTATGTTTTTGGTTATGATATAATGGTTAGTGTGTGTTTAGCATACTGAGAAGTGTTTTTAATGTTATGTATAAAGTCACTTCTGGAGTAGAAGACGAGTTTGAAGCTGTTGTTTTATGTTGTGACACAAATTTACGTTAAGGGTGCATAGTGTGCATTGATGCGCCCTGTTTTTCACAGTGCATTGTGGGATTTTCCGGGTACTAACGTTTTAGTGCACTGGAGGAACTTTTCAATTTGGACACCACTTAAAATGGCTGGGGTCCTGACTTGTGCACTGACTACTGAACAAGGGAGCTGATTGAGACACAGCCATTGTTACAGAATTACTATAAAAAATATTAATTCATTATCATTGTAAAGGGACAGTTCACCAAAAATCATCAAATATGTCATCATTTACTCTCCATGCACTTGTCACAAACCTGTCTGAGCTTCTTTCTTCTGTTGAACAAAAAAGAAGATATTTTGAAGAATGTTGGAAACCTGTAACCACTTCACAGTGCATTGTGGACCTTTTCAGAGTGTGAACGTTTTAGCGCACTGGAAGAATTTTGTGATTGACACAGCACTTAAAGTAAGCAAGAGAGCTGATTGAGACACAATCACAGAATAACTATAAAATATTAATTGACCATTATTTTAAAAGTACAATCAACCTAAAATCAACTATTTTCATCATTTACTTTCCTTGAACTTGTTACAAACCTCTCTAAGCTTCTTTCTTCTGTTGAAGAAAAAGAAGATGTTTTGAAGAATGTTGGAAACCGGTAGCCTTTGACTTGAATAGACAAATTGGTAAGAACAGGTGACTTCCATAGTATTTTCTAACTTACCTGTTTAGTAAAGTACCTACTTTTGTGTTCAACAGAAGAAAGAAACTCAAGTTTGGAACAAGTAGAGGGAAAATTGATGATGACAATTTAATTTTTTTAGTGAACTATCCCTTTAAACTGCACTGAATTTATGACTATATTTATACAATCTTAACTACATTTATTATAATTAAACATATGTATATAGTTTGAAAATGTATACATAATTGAAATAAACACAATTCTTTAAATAAACATGTATACATTTATGCATTTGTGTGTCTGTCTGTTTGTATTTACTACAATAAAAAACATAACACTGGTGGTAAACCTACTGACACATTTAAATGGTAAATATAAATGCCTAAAAGCTATGATATTTTTATTGCCAAATCAGTAACTTATGGTTATTTCATGGCAAGATCAATACAGATAAAAACATTTTACACAACAACCTCATAAATGAATAAGGGATGATACAAAAAGACACTTCAAATTTTTAAATATTAAATATGACTGAGCACATTAACATACCCTCGAGAGCCAAAGAAGCCATCAATGTCTGGAAAAGCCGAGCAGAACTGCTTGAAATAGCAGTTTAGAGGAGAAGCGAAGCACTCGAATGTCACTCCGAACTGTTTATTGAGTGCCTCAAAGACGGGAACAGGAAGAGACCCCTGTAGACCAGACCCCTCGTTCACACCAGAGCCAAACATCACCTGCGATTCACAACAAGATAAGTTAATATTGCTCGTGGTTTCCAGATTAGCTAGTAAACAGTAAACAGTGTTGGGTAAGTTACTTCCAAAAATGTCCCATGAAGTGCTTTGAAATTTACATTTTTTATTTGATGTTTGATGTAATCTCAACTGAAACATGAAGAGAGGGCGGGACAAAGTAGCTCCTCCCCTTATAAAAACAGCCAATAGCGTTTAGTTTTTCTCATAGCTCTGCAAGTGACAGTGGTTGAGCTGAAGCGCATCAATTGAAAAGCTAATGAGAAGGGGCGGGGCATGTCAGATACTAGAGAGCATTTGATTGGTCAGAAATTTTGATGAGAAACTGAAGTATGAAGTGACATAAAAAGTAAAAAAATCATTGATCGATTCAGGCAGAAGTGACAAACTACAAGCTTTAGATGTTTATTAGGGGTGTCAAAATTGTTTCTTCGATGTACCATGATGCAGACGCGAACAATATCGGTTCAGTAATAATCATAATCGGTTATGTACTGACGTCATTTATCACATTCAGTGTTGGACAGTAGCGTCGCTACAAGTAGTGACGCTTCTAGCTTAACTACATTTCTCAGTAGCGTGACGGTAGCATCGCTACTTTATAAATCCAATAGCTTTTCAGTAGCGAAGCTATTTTTTAAGGTCAAGTAGCGCAGTAGCGTCCACACAAGCTACATTTACCAATCGCAGATCAATAAAAGACAGCACCAACATTCACGGAGCTGTGAGGCCGGTGTCTTACCGATGGAAGTAGATTTATATGATGGCGAAAATGACGATTTCTTCTTCTTCCTGTTTTAGGCTGGTTGACAACAAACTTTTTGGTGCGTTACTGCCACCTCTCGCTCTGGTCAGTGACATTGCAAATCAATCATTGGGCTGACACGAGAAACTTGCTTGATGGAAAGATGACTGAAGGAGAGGATTTTATATATATATATATATATATATATATATATATATATATATATATATATATATATATATATATATATATATATATTTTGTTTTGTTCGACACATTTAAAGAGTGTTTTCTTTGAGCACATAAAATTAAAGGTACAGTTCGTATATCTGACTGCTTGTATTAAAGGACAAAATTGTATTACAAATGATATAAAAATATATTAATAAATTATACATTTTAACACAAGAATTATTGTGTTGCATATCGCAATATCACATTGTGTATGGAAAGCATCATCTATGTACACTGAGATATCGAATTGAACCGAATGGATAGCATGATAATCGTAACCAAAACATGAGTTCAGTGTAGGTTCACACCCCTAATGTTTAAATCAGTTTTACATTTGCTAAATGTGAATTGTCACTGTTTTGGAGATCACTAGCTAATAGATTTCCTTAAAACTAACAGACTCAAACTAACATTCATTTTCTTTTTACCATCATGGGACCTTTACTTACTAATTACATCATTCAAGTTGCATTCAAACTTCTTTTATAGGCTGCATTTACACTGCAGATCTTGAGGGTCAATTGCGATTTTGTGACTGTATCCGATTTTTTTGACGACCTGCTTAAATCATCTTTTTAAAGTGACTCGCATCCGATCACCTGCATTTACACATCACATGGCAAAGGCACAATGACCAGAAAAAAAAAAAAAGAGCGGGCGCTGACTAACAGCTGATAATTAAAGAGTGCTCTTTTCTCGATTCATGTAATCTGTTCGCAGCTTTTGACAAGCTGCTCTACTATATAACTATATAACTATTTAACTATACTCTTATAGTTGTGTAAATTGCTTCCTTGTCCTCATTTGTAAGTCGCTTTGGATAAAAGCGTCTGCTAAATGACTAAATGTAAATGTATAGTTTATGACAGAAAGGTTCTCATTTGTCCATCTTTTGATATCTAGGCTTTTTTAAACCAGTAGGCATCTTAATGTCATGTCCATGGCGTGATTTATGCACGTGATGTATGCACTGGTTTTATATTAGTTTATATTGGTTAAGTGGCGGACATTGCGCTCTCTCTCTCTCTCTCATTAACATGCTTAAATACCTGTGCTATATGACAATATAAAAGCTGTTTAAGTCCTCGTGTATGAGATTTAAGGTTTGGGACTCTGCTGAAGTCTGTCCTGAAAAGAAAGTGTCACTTGACGTCATTCGTTATGGTTTTTTAAGTAACGCGCGACAGGTTAAAATCCGATCTACCTGCTTATACTGCAGACACCAGGGCACAGATCCGATTTATATTGAATAAATTTCCACATATGAACAAGGCCTGAATCTGATTTGAGTAAATCGGAATCCATGTGATTTGTTCCTGCTTACACGTACAGGGGCCAGATCCGATCTGTGCCACGTGGGAGAAAAAAATAGATAAATAAAAATTTCGGAATTGAGTCACTTGAACAGTGCAGTGTAAATGCGGCCAAAATGACTGTGAAAAGTTAATTATTTATTCAATAAGGAATTTAATTACTAGACTCCATATTCAACACAGACACTAGAAAAACAGGACTTTTTACTTTTATCTAATAAAAATAACAAAACTTATTAAACATTACATGTTTGACAAAAAAAAAAATTTATAGACACATTTTGTACATGTCATATATTGACATAAATCTCTTACTCATTTCATAGTTTCTTAAGAATGAGTTATTGTTTTACAAAGGCAGGATATGAAAAATATCTGAATTACTTGTGTGTTTATGTGTATGTGTGTATGTGTGTATATATATATATATATATATATATATATATATATATATATATATATTCATTTGTACTACATATTTTCACAAACTAATTTCTTAGTCATTTTTTCGTAACCATATGCAAGCGTCTTGATAAATGTAACCTTCTTTAGTTAAACTATATTATTCTGTAAAATGCATTTATACAACCAAAGTACAGCTCCTCTGTATCTCTGAACTGATTTATACAGAACTGTCAAGTATGAGTAAATAAATTACCTACAATTTAAACGTAATCCCTTACTTTAATTTTAAAGCAGAAACATAATTTAATTACACTAAATTTATAGTACAGTAAATTAATTACACCAAACACTGTTAATAAATTAGCATCGTACCTGGTATCTTTTGATAAGGCACCACACGCGTGAAAGGAACTTTTCAAACCTTGGGTCATCAATACAGCTGTATCGATAGAGGAGTTCCTGAGAAAGAGATGAAACTAATTATAAAAGTAATTCAACACAGTGTATACTTCTGCTCTTAAAGTTTCAAGTTTCTTTCTTCAAGCTATCTTGAAGGAAGCTGAAAAACTGTAACCATACTATGGAAGTTAATGGTTAGCAGTTTCCAACATTCTTCAAAATATCTTCTTTGGTGTTTAACAAAAATAGAAAGTTTGGAACCACTTAAGGGGGAATAAATGCTGAGCAAATTAAAATTTTGGGTGAACATCATTTAATATGTTTTAAGTTACTGTCAGCGTGTACGCACCAGTTTGTTGAAATGACCGCGGCTGACCTTCACCATTTCTCCTTTAAACCGAAGACAAGCGATGTCGTTCTCAAAGTGCAGCTCTACACGGGTTTGAGGAGGAGCCGGAATGGACAGTCGGACCGGATAACAATAAACCAAGCGGTCTTGGACCTCCGCTGACTCCGTGCCATCCACTTTAAAGCAAGAAGAAGAATTCAGAGTGTATTACATGGCACATACTGTACAGCAGAAGACAAAATTATGAGCCCTCCTGTGAAATTTGAATTATTTTTCAACATTTTCACAAGTGATGTTTAACATTTTTCAAAGACATTTTTCACAGTATTATATTTCTATAAAACAATAATAAAACAAATATAAAAAAGAATAATAACTACTATAACAACAATTATATTTAAAGATGTAGTTATATATATATATATATATATATATATATATATATATATATATATATATATATATATATAGATAGCTGCTAAAAACTGCTAAGATCAATATTATTAGCCTTATATTACAGCCACTATCGTCCAATGACTTGCCCAATTAACTTAACTTGCAGGTGTTAGTCAAGCATCATGGGTTTATAGGAAAACTAAGGGTAGACGTTTGTTTCGGAACCTGGCACATTTGTCTCCTTAGCTTGATTCATTTGGGCTTATGTGCAATCTCAACTCGGATGAAAAAAACTTGGTTTGGTTTGGTTGTAAGTGAGAAAGCAATACGATCCAATGACCCAGGCTATATCACAGTGTATTATGGTTATGTAATAGCCATATGTACGGCTATATTATAAGAGAACGATGAGTAGTGCATGATGTCATTCCTACAGGTTAAAGTGCATTTCCTGTCGAACACGAAAGTGAAAGCACGCTGACTTACTGTACAAATAAAAAATAATAATAGCAATAACTTTTTGGTTAATGAGACTTCTGATACAGAATAGATATATATTATAACCCTTGACAAATGAAATGAGGCTCTGTTTAAGAAAGTCTTACCTCTGATGTATATTTGATGATGAGTATGTGTGTGGATGTCACTATCCAAAATTAAAGTGGGCCTTTTCGCTTATAGTAGCTGCGTCCCAAATCGCATACTTATGCACTATTCTATGCCATTTTGTAGTATAAATAGTGTAAGTAGTGCGTACACACTGAAAACTCTAAAAATAATAAGTGCACTTTAATAACCCGGATGATGCACTCATTCAGACGGTAAAATGAAGTGTGGAATGATGAACACTTCAACCGCAGGTTTGCTCACGTAGGGGCAGAGCTATCAGGTGCACATGTTGGATTACTTAATTTATTTTGGATTGTGAAAGCAAAATTCTCCTACGAGAGTGATTATAGCGCCTCCCGATGGTGAATGCAGATCTACTCATGGCAGGTATTATTTGATAGTTTGGTCATTTAATTCACTGATTTGGCAACCGTCAAATGTCATCTGGGAAAGTAAAGTAAAAAAACAGTGCTCCATTTGGGACGACACTACATACATATACTGTGCTGTTGAGTATGTAAGTGCATAAGTACATAGTGCATAGTGTATAGTGCGCCATTTGAGATGCAGCTAATGTGTTTCTCTTCGTCATAAATTAAAATAAGGATGTAGGACAGCTGAGAGAAATCCCAGAAAATACACCAAACTCTGACCACTGTGAGGAGTCTACTTGCATGTGACTTTTAAGACCCAGAACACAATACTTCTGCAGCTCTGCGCAGTTTTGCTCCAACCCAATCAAGCACAGCTGATCCAAATAATCGAGGTGTTCAAGAGTAAAGCTGAGGTCACACTGGGCGTTTCCTCCCATAGACTTCCATTCATACGCATGCGAATGCGTCAGACCGGAAACGCAAGGTCATGCGTCAAGTTTCGCATGTCGCTGCGGTGCAAAGTTCAAGCTTTGTAAACTCTGACCTGCGGAATCGCATCACTTGACTGCGTGAGACCAATCGAGGATCAAAACATGACCTCTTTGAACAGAAATTTAAAACATGGAGCAATCGCTCGCTTTATTAATGTCTAATCATCTAGTTTAATCCCGCCCCTTTTCGCAGCGCTATACGACAGAATTTCGCACACACAAAGCCTAGTGTGACCATAGCTTAATCTTGAACAACTTAATAGTTGGACCAGGTGTGTCTGATTAGTGCTGGAGCTGCGGCCCACCAGGGATTGAGTTTGAGACCTATTAAAACACAAATTCCCATTTGTATTCCTCCTACCTGAGATGTTGCACTCTTTAAGTAGCGTAAGGTGAGCTTGTCGAATCCTGCGCACATATTCTGCAGAAATGTGATAGATTTTTGAACAGATGCCTTCGACAGAGTCCTTCGCCACCGATGCCACATGAGGGCCGCACTGCTTCCGTAAATGCTCGAGTCGATCCTGAGGGAAAGATCACACATGTTAATCATCCAGTCTGTTCCATGTATGTGACACTATGTAGACATTAACTACATGCTAGACACTATGTAGTCTAGCATGTAGTTAAAAGACAGAGAGTGTACCATGTAGTCCTCCTTGCTGGCAGAATGGTCTCGTCTCAGCCAGTTCATCGTGTCCTCCACGTTCCACTTCACCACCTTCCGACTGTCTGGAGTTGCATTTCTGTGTGAACCACAGTAAGCGTCAGGCATGGGCCAGTATAAGATTCTAACAGTATAAAAACCTTGGACAAAAATATCAGGGTTTCACAGTACTGATATTACTTTTTAATAAAATATTCTTTATAAATGTCTGGGTAATCGAAAAAGGCTTTTTCCCCCTTAGAACACTTTATATTTTATCATATATATATATATATATATATATATATATATATATATATATATATATATATATATATATATATAGAGAGAGAGAGAGAGATAGATAGATAGATCTATATATATATAGATAGATATATCTATCTATATATATATATATATATATATATATAGATAGATAGATAGATCTATCTATCTATCTATCTATCTATCTATCTATCTATCTATATCTATATCTATATATCTATATATCTATATATCTATATATATATATATATATATATATATATATATATATATATATATATCTATATCTATATATATATATATCTATATATATATATATATATATATATCTATATCTATATATATATATCTATATATCTATATATATATCTATATATATATATATATATATATATATATATATATATATATATATATATATATATATATATATATATATATATCTATCTATATATATATCTATCTATATATATCTATATATCTATATATATCGATATATCTATATATATCTATATATCTATATATCTATATATATATATATATATATATATATATATATATATAGATATATATATAGATATAAAATATTTTAAATATTTTGGAACGGTAAACATGTCAGGCTAAATAATTTAACTAAATCCTTGAAACTAATGAAGATAGCACAGAGCTCGACAATAAGGACTACCCGATGGCCCGGGGTCAGTGTGCGAGAAGCTCGGGACAGTAGACAGAATAGGCTGTCAATTGCGTGCAAAGGGTGCTTTCACACCTAGACGTTTATTTCTGAACCTGTCTGGTTTGCCCAGTTAGCGCGGTTCGTTTGGCATATGTGAATCCCGCAATCGTGTTGGGATCCGCACCAAAACACTTGGTCTGAGATTGCCTGAATGAGGTGTTCTCAGCTCAATTGAAGCGAATCTGGAACGGACTGATTGTGGTGAGAAAGCAAAACGATCCAACGAACGAACAAACCGGGCTACATGACAGTGTTTTATGTTTATGTAATAGCCATATAGACGGCTTTATGAAGAGAGAATTATGAGTAGGGCGGGATGTCATTCCTTACTGGCAAAAAGTGAAAGCATGCTGAAACATTAAAGAGTGCGGTTTATCCGTTGAGAAAATTGACCGAAGATACCATCTGATAATTTTTCCATTTTTTTAATCTTATAATATTTTGTATTAAGCCTATTGTTTTGTTCATTTCTGCACTGACACCTCAACAGAAAGATCAACATCTGCTTCATGATCTGACTGCAGTCTTGCTTCATCTGTTATTTCTCAATATAATTTAAGTCTATAATGCATAATTCTAGTCAACATTGACACATGTTCGCGCATATATATATATATATAAATAATTATATTTTTCACTTTTCCAATTTAGATGAATCACAATTGTAATTGTTTTAATGGTCAGCTGTATTTAAAAACGTTATGCTGAATAAAATGTATGTATACAGTTATGTTTGGCTTTTGACACATTGTTTAAAATACATGGATAAGAAATAGCTATAAACTTCTTTACTTTTGGCAGGGCCAGTGAAAATTTTGGCAAGGCAAGTAAAAATCTGAACCACTGGTCCGATCAGTCCAAAAAAAAAAAAAAAAAACCCAGATTTCTTTACCACTTAAAAAGGCATCTTTGGGTATCTTTCTTTTCTTTGGATATAAAGTAAAGCCGCTGCACTGTTCTATAGCATGCTTGGACATTAGTTTATAAGCGATTAGTTTTTCCAGATGTTGGCTGAATTGTGGGCTGACCAGTAGCTTTTATGTGAAGGGTCCTTTTCAGCTGGAGTTGCCCTAAAAAACTATAGTTTAATATATTGTTTCCCTAAAAAACTAAGTAAAATAGTTGTCAAAAACTAGTAAAAATGTACATTTACCACAGGAACAGTATCACTGAAAATTTAAGCAGTTTTAAAGCCTTTAATTTTCCAAACCACAGTAACACCTTGAAACAGGTTATTGTCCCATGCCTAGTTAAGCGAGGAGAATATTTACCTGGAGTCGATCATTTTCTTGGCCGCCTCTGCATATTTGAACAGGAGTTTTCTGGCTTCTTCTTTATATTTGATGCGAGAGAGTCTAAAATCGAGGGGGGGAATTGATTCAATATTAGGAATATCTGATTAAAAACATTTTTAATAAAGTCACTGACAAACATTTGATGGTAGAGTACCTGATGGGGATATCATTCATGATCTCTCTAAACATGGACGGGGAGATGACTGGGTCACATTCACTGGGCAGGAGAGGATCCAGACCTTTATCCACCACTTTCCTCTCCAGAAGCCAGCGGTTGAAGGATTCCCGTGGGGGCTCGATACCTGAATACAACCAGACAAATTATATAATTTCTAATAATTAACATGCGTGTGTTTCAATCTTCATGAATGGTGTGGTCGGTAAGACATCTTTATATTTTAGGGTTATTTCATGAACAAAATTTCAGTACAACTAAAAACAAATCCAGTAAATAATCTCAGAAATGATTTCGGAAATCATTTGAACATTACACATTTCTTCTCTGTCACTGTTGATGCATTTATTACATAACTACTCAACCCAAAAACCCAAAAGACACAACATTTCACTCTACTGTATGCCGTATTGGGCAAAAAAGTAATATAGTACAATCTAAAGTCACTTAAAAAAAGAAAAAAAAGAAAAAAAGTATTGCTCAGTTCCTTTTTATGGAAAGTAATGTGAAAATATGTGTTATGTTATCTTTGCTTTGGCTTGTAATAAGTTACTTTCTTACCTAAAATTGACTATGTACTCATGTGTAAAGATACTCAGTAGCATGACAGTATGTTGCACACTCTATGAAGCAGGGCTGCATGATATTGGAAACATTTTACATTGCAATATTTTTTTTTTCCTCTACGATATATAATGCGATATAATTTCACGAGATGACTTCAGTAGCTTTAATTGCAGAGCTAATAGTCATTACTTGATAAGTAAGTCATTACCTAAGATGATTATATAGGGGAGTGAAATACAAATAAATTATGTAATTTATTATATACATAAACTACAGTCATAAATAAACAATTGAGCAAATATTAAAGTGAAATAAGCCGTGCTTTGTAGTTTTCTGGAGAGAGCAACAGTATTCAGGTACAGAAATTGAGTAATCAAATGTAAAATAGCATTGTATAGTCTTCAGCATATAAATAATTCAATATAATAATCTGTATGAAACTTCTTTATGCACTACCAAAATGCTTTAAACTCTCTTCAAATACTCATACAGTCACAGGCCATAAAAACACATGCAGATGATTAACTGCATACTAGTAGCCGGGGGGGATTATATATATATATATATATATATATATATATATATATATATATATATATATATATATATATATATATATATATATATATATATATATATATATATATATATATATATATATATATATATATAATGTTAGGGTTAGGGTTAGGTTATAAATATATATAATGTAACTTTAAATAATTATGGCCAGTAATTCGTATCCCATGGAGCCTTAAGGCAACAATAATGTGACACTAATCACTTGACATAACCCACCGAGCAGTACTATTTGAATCTTTGATGCGAGTTCCTCATCCACACTGAGTAAGGCTATGGGTCGAAACGAGAAAGAGAGACGGAGGAGAAACTTGTTTTATTATTCCCGAGGTTTCCAAAATCCTGGACCAGGCCGTATCCTGAGCAGCTGCTGTGGGGGTTATAAAGTGGTAAGACCTTAGTGACAGACGAGTCCTCGCATTGATCCTGAAGAGACAGCCTGTACACCAGCCGATGACCTATCCCACCTGCAGCTTCTCCACGATGGACAACCAGCGCTCTCCAGCCTCCGGCGCCTAGACTGCAGCTCTGCACAAGACGTTTGGCCAGAGGAGAAATGGTCGTGCCCAACAGAGCCTGGTTTCACTGAGGTTTTTTAATTCTTCACTTTCGCAAATTGGTGAAGTTTTTTTCGAAGACCAATTGTCGCCACTGGCTTGCATGGACCTGTGGAGCTGCGCATCGATTGATTTGCTCGTCAGTGTTTGGACTCTCAGCAGTGAATATTAAACCACACTGAACTGAACTAAATTGAACTTCAACTCTGAAAACTGGACTGACACTGTTTCAATTTGCTATAATCTTCTATGTTAAGCTGCTTTGACACAATCTATATTGTAAAGGCGCAAAAGAAATAAAGGTGAATTGAAGTGAAAGCAGACAGCAGTGTCACTGTTGCTAAATATTGAACATATGTTCAAAAAGACTGCCTAACAGGGTAAGGCTAACCTTACTTACCTCCAAACAGAATCTGAATCTGAGAATCTGTCGCTACTATAAGGGTTCTAGACTAACTGGCCATCAACTTATTGATTTGTCTCGTGACCTCCCATTCCCTATTTTTGCCACAAACTTTTTTTAATATAAACGAAGGCTTTAAATGTCCAATGAAGGCTTTACTACCAAGCAGAGTCGTCAGCCGTCAGCTGTCACTTCACAACAAAAGATGCTAATCCGGTCACGGCTGTTTTTGAGGCTGTTTACACTTTGACTTCGTTCCATTTATTATGATCAGAAATAAATCCGCTTGCTCGGACAGTTACAGAAGGTGCTATGAGATTAGAAGGTGCATTATTGATTTTCGCCATTTGTCTACCTCTAGGGGAAGTCCTAATAAAAATGAAAAAATAACATGTAGTGTGTATTTGGACTGACTGAATTTGCACATGATCTTAGCAAGCAACTTGACAAAACAGTCATTATTTTTGTTACTGCAAAAAGCATGCACATAATTCGATAAGACAAGCTAATCCAGCACAAAATGTTTCATGAAATGTCACCAAAATGCTTTATTTAAACTTCTTAATCAAATACAAAATGTGAGGGGAAAAATGTAAAAAAAAAAAGGTGCACCTTTAGAGAAAAAGAACCCCCTCTTACACTACGCTGACTATGGGCCTGAACTTTCACTATTACAGTTCAATTCTGCAGAGTCTGTACAAATCTCATGTGTTTTGACCTGTGGTTTCTGGCTATCTATAATCCTAGCTCAACGTTGCATGTCTTGCGATGTGACTATTCCTGATGCACACATTGCGATATCGATGCTCAACTGATATATTGTGCATCTCTTAAATGAAGCGTCAGTGGTAAATCATGAAAGCAGCATGAGGAACACATACCCTCCCGCTGAGAGCACAGCTCATGGTAGTGCTGCCGGAGTTTGGTGGTGAGTTGAGCTCTTTGCAACTCGATCTCCGGGTGTGGAGGAAGGTGGTCTGCTGGGGCTCTCTCTCGAATCACAGCGTTGGTCTGAATGTCCAGGTCCCAGTACACCCTGAAAGATAAAGGCCAGTTCAGACATGTCACAGCACAGAGTTGACTCATGGCTACAGAGCTCACAGGTACCCTATAATAAAACCTACCTAGTATATCTAGCCATAATCGATTAATAAGAGATCAGCATACGGAAATGGTCATACAGTGAGCCTTACACACAATTGTTTCCTCATTCTTTTTTAAATTCCACAAGTGTAAAAGCCTGGTGAAGAATAGGCCTATCACAACACAAAACAGACTTTTGCATGCCTCACAGGGCACACCCTCAAGACTTGCATGTGCTATAGGTGCTTCAGGTTCACATCATCCAGACCTGATAAACTGCCGCATCATCAAGATCAGAGTGATGTTGCTCTGGGATGATCATATGCAAACCCCAGGCTGCGTTTGAAAAGTCACAATGTTTCCTTGCGAGGCAAGAATGACCATTTTCCTCCCTTAGTTATTTTAAAGTTCATAATAAACTGACTATGCATGTGGGACTCTTATTTTGAAAACAGGAGATGCAGATCGTTTTCTATACATTGCTCTGCAATGACTCTATAATGCCTCATTCACACTAGCAGCGACTTTGTAGCTGCCTGTTACTCTGGGTGGGGATCTGCTGCAAACAGGTCTGTGTAGGTCTACAGCACGGAGAATACAACCGGTCTCTGAGTGAGCCGAGAGAGGATCAATCGAGCTCTAATGGTTCTCCTATTGGCTGTCACTCAAGAAAGTCACTCTTCATTTGCATAATGTTGAAGGATTCTCAACTTTGTAACGTCGCTTGACAGGCCCACTTTGTCGCCAATAGTCATTGTCGCTCGCGTAGACTAAGGTCGCCGGAAGTTGCTCGCTCTGTTGTTGAAACAAATGGCCGGTTGTTGCTTTGCCGCTGCAAGTTGCTTGTTGTGTGAATGCGGCTTAAGCCATCCGTTCACATGGTCGTCAGACTTCTACATTTACACAGACGCGAGAAAATGAATCTTTCTTTCTTTTTAAACTGACCCAATTGCTAAAAAAAAATCTAAACAATAAAAAGTAAGTAAATTTACTTCTAAAAAGCGGTTGTCACACACAAGTACAACCCAACATAACATAATATTGGGGTTGTAGCTATACCATTAATTTACATTACAATACCATACCAGCTCAAGTATCGTGATACCAAGTAGAATTTGGATACTGTAATTCATAACTCAAATCTAAGAAATAAAGAAAACTGTCAGAAATACTATATTTTATGTTATAATAGGCCTACTTAAATTTATTTCATAACTCCCTTATTACTAAAAAAAAGTATTTGCACATCACTTCACCTAAAATGCATTAGCTCGTTTCGTTTATTTTGTAGATAACTGACCAACAAAAAATACATTAAAATAAAGATGCAAATTATCCTAAAATTAGTTTTTTTTACTACAAATTATACTTCGAAATTCATTACAAAAAGAGCAAATTAGGCTATATGAAGTTGTCAAAAATTGTTTCTATGTTTGCTATTTTGGGTTTTCCATCTGTTGTTTTTAAGTTGAAAGTAATTAAAAATTTCACTTTGTGAGTCGCTCTTGTTGAAGGATTGTCGTAGTTGTTGTAGCTACTAAATCATATTAACCGAAACAGAAATGAACTGATTTAGATGTGCGTTCGAACTGTTGCGTCAAAAAACGTGCAATAGGCTACCATAAAAGGAGTGAATTTTACACAGTTTTGCAACCTTAAAAGGGCTCCACAGACTACTCAAATAAAATGGTTTGTTGTGAGCATTTTAGTGACTTTTCCACATGCAACATTATGTATTGTTGATAGACTGTTAATGACGATACTACTGTTTACAAACTACAGTGGCATCGCCAGTATTTTCTATTCACCTTATTCTCCACGTACGAGTGGGCGCAACCATTTGAATCATTTTGGCTCGAGACTTCCGGTCTCATTCACTTCCATTCATTTTTAGACGTTAAAAACAGCTCGTTTTGCTGCTTGGTGTTGCAAACTGATCTTTTCTTATTATATTATTCTACTTTGTCTGTATAGTCAGGCAAACACTTGTTTGTAGAGTAAGTAGTTTGACCGTTTTCTGCCGTTTATTATTCCTAGTCATTTCTCCCATAGGCAACTAAATCGGAAGTTCTAAAACAATCGCAAAAACGAGCGCACTTCCGCATTGAAGAATAAGATCAATACTATAGTATAATGGCTATACTACCATAGTACAGGTAAACCATACAACTCTATATAACATATTAAATAATGACTTTTAATAAATAATCATTTGTGTTTGTTAACACAATTTGTAAGCTGGTATACAGTGGTCACTCGTCATAACGCGGGTTACCTTTTGCGGTCTTGTAGTTTTGCATATTTTTAGGTCAATTTGACTTGCTTTTTTTTTACTGACTGGCTGTAGACCACTGTCAATATATGAACTGTTAACGAAACATATAGAAACTGCTACTGATAAAAAAAACTAAAAAAGAATGAACAAAATGCTAGTTCTTTATAGCGAGTACCAGTAATTTACTGCTAATATTTCAGTAATATCTTGACTCACTAATTGACAGCATAACAGGAGTTGTATGTTCATTTAATAATAAATAGGATCAACATTGTGCAATTGAAGGATGAAAACATCTTATTTTACTCTAGACAGTGAACTACAAGACTGTGTTTTTTCTCAGACACCATACACCTGAACAAAAAGTGTCAAAAGTATCAACACCCTTAATGTATGTCTTTAAAAAAAAATAAATAAATCAGCATAATGGCCTGCTTCTACTGAGTGGTACGGTACGGGTCACCTTTATCAGGTATGCGTTTCCACTGCCAAAAGGGTACCAATATTACCACATGCGTTTTAGATGGCTTAGTAAACAACAAGAGGACATACGGCGGATTCAGCTCTTCTTCTTGGCTTTGTGGCTATTTATCAAGATGACGACGAGGTTTGTTTGAGCTTGGGGGGACAATGGCTAGTTATTATATGTATATATTATAACGGTGTAAAATCTCAGCTGTGTATTTAAAAATAGTGCTTCCTGTGTTTTTATTCTCCTGGCCTGTGTATGCGCTTAGTAATGTTTCTTTGTAAACCAATAGCGTTCAGTTGCACGTCTAGCTCTGGCTTATGTTACCCTTTTGTTGTGTTAGGTACCCTTTGGAAAGGGTACCCAAAAACTGGTACGCTACGCTTTTTAGTACCTTTTGGCAGTGGAAACGGCCATAAAAGCGTATCGAACCGTACCGTACTACTCAGTAGAAACGGGCCACAATAGAACTTGGTTGGGTTGCGACCCATTGTATATGAATAAATGGAGCCCATACTCACACAGAGGGCCGGTATGGTGCCGGTGCAGGTGCACTGGCCTGGCCTTGTTTCTCATCTGTGGTGGTGTTAACCCAAGGTTTGACTCCTGGTGTACTGGGAGAAATGGGGACAGTGGGAGTAGTTGGAGTGGCTGGAATCTCAACCTGAAATCAAAACGAATTCAGAAACATTGTTCACTACAGTATGTTTTTTTAACTCTTGTGTATTGTTCAAATTGACTACTCTTTCGTTAACTTTGGGGCTGTTTTTGCCCCATTCACTTCCATTATAATGACATTTATTGATTGCAAACCATGACACCATATTATTATGTATTGGTACGTTATGAGAGCTGAGCTGCTTGTTTTGATTTTTCCAGAGATATCAATGTAAATGCGCAAAGGTCTCTTACACTCTCGCACACACACACACACACACACACACACACACACACTATTCTCCATATAAAACTACGCTTTTTTTGCACTGCCACTGATGATCAACAGTAAAAATGAGAAATGTTACCTATTCCCAACAGGGAAAACCACCACCAATAAAGAACACATAACATGGTGTCATGGTTTTGCAAAATCAAAAAAATGTGCTTATAATGAAAGTCAATGGGGCAAAAACAGCCACCAACATAACAAAAGGGTGGTCAATTTGCCCAAATTGTTGACTTTTGTTTTTTAATTTCTAATGCATTTTCCTAAAATATGTGTCAAAATAAGGTGTCACCTAAAATCATTCCATTTGCTAAAACACAGAGAAAGTTGTGGCCAAATAAAGACGCCACAGGTTAAATATCAAATAGGCATATTTCATATTTATTTCTGCTATTTTGAAGGACACTAACCTTTGGCCTCTTGAAGCTGTTAGGGCCCGCTTGAGAAGCATCCTCTGATGGATGTCTTTTACGCTGCCCGTTTCCTAGACCTGCATCTGCATTCGCCTCACCAGAGGCTGGAGCCGCATTCAATCCCAGAGGATCTGACTGAAAAATTAAAACACACAAACATAGGAGTGTTATTACTGTTCATGAAAAACTAGAAAAAACTCATTTTTATTAATACGAAAAAGCAAAAAAACTAAATATGTAAATATATTTCCAAATGCAACTAGCTAATAATTCCGAAACTGAAGTAAATTGATAAATTTAGATGTTAAATGGACAGTTCACCCAAAAATGGCAAAACTCTGCCATCGTTAACTCACCATTCACTTGCAAATGCAAACCTCGATGAGTTTATTTCTTCTATTGACCACAAATGATGATATTTTCAAGAACGTTGGAAAGCTGGTAACCATCGACTTCCATAGTATTTGTTTTCCTACTATGGAACCGTAATTTGTTTTCGGTTATCATCAAAATATGTTTCGAGTGTTCAACAGAATAAAAAAACTCAGAAAGGTTTGGAAACACTTGAGGGTCAGTAAACTTTATTCGAGTGAACTATCCCTGGGTGACACGGTGGCTCAGTGGTTAGCACTGTCACCACACAGCAGGAAGGTCACCGGTTCGAGTCCCAGCTGGGTCAGTTGGCATTTCTGTGTGGAGTTTGCATGTTCTCCCCGCGTTGGCGTGGGTTTCTTCCAGGTGCTCTGGTTTCCCCCACAGTCCAAACACATGTGCTATAGGTGAATTGAATAAACTAAACTGGCTGTAGTGTATGTGTGTGAAAGCGATTCCCAGTACTGGGTTGCAGCTAAAAGGGCATCCACTGTGTAAAACATATGCAGGATAATTTGGGGGTTCATTCCGCTGTGGTGATGTATTCTGATGAATTAAGGTACTAAGCCGAAGGAAAATAAATGAATGAATAAATTAACTATCCTGTTAACTGTTTATTTTAATGCCAAGTCAGCATTGAAGGCCATCTTGATGGCAAAACAAATAACAGTAAAACAAGTTACATCAACACAAACAACCAGAAAAACAAAGCAATTCAAATTAAATAAGAATTTGCAAACTGAAGTAGAAGTTAAAGCAATTTTAATATAAAAATAATCATAATAAAATGAAAAAGCACAACTCCATGATAAAATGTGCACGATAATCACAGCTTTGCTTAAAGACTGTGTGAATCAGAAGTGCTGAGACTTTCAGTTTGTTGATGTACTTCCGACTGAAATGGAATATTGAGTAGGGGGGCGGGGCTTTCTTTTTTTGACGCATCATTTCCTCATAGCAAACTAACAGCAAGAGGGGCGTGGTTAAGAAAATAGAGGCTGAAGCGTCAAACTGACATCATCAGAGGAGTGCCACTCCAAAACCTAAAAGCAAATGCTCAGAATTTGATTAAAGATTACCTAAACAAACTGTTTTATTTCAGTGGAATAACTTGCACAGATTAATTATTGACCTAAAGAATAACAATGTGCTTTAGCAAAATCAACATTGTAAGTTCTGATTTCACACAGACTTTAATCACATTTGCATGATTAAATTATAATTATCGCCTATTCAGTCAAGCCTGAACTTACAATGACATCATGCTGCCCCAGGACAGGCATCTCCCACAGCGACTGGTTAGTGAATCGATTGAAGTAATACGGCCGGTTCTCCCTTTTACTCCAACATTTTGACCATCCAGCCTGGATCAGCTCATCTGAAAGCAAAACTAAAATTCAGACCAGTGTAGACCGAATGACAAAATGAATATCCCACTGATCATCACAGACCTGGCAGCTCTTGGATGGGTTTGCTAGTCGAGGGTGATAACGGAGCAGCCTGCGACGTGGACCCGGTGGGCGACATGACCAATGCTGAGTCTGCCTTAATTGTTGTGTGGTTTTCACTCGTCATAGCTCCTCATTTGTCCTGTCTTAAAACAAAAGTCAAAAAATCAGTTTTATTATCAAATCTGCCACATGTACAGACATACAGAGAATTTAAATTGTCCCTCTCAGACATCAGGTGTATTGACCTTATTCTACAATGCGGAAGTAACTCGCTTTCGTGATTGTTTTAGGTCTTCCGATTCAGCCGCCTATGGGACAAATGACTAGAAAATGGCAGAAAACGGTCAGATTCTTGCTCTACAATCAATTGTGTTCATAACTACGCGTAAAAAGTAGAATAATATAATGAGAAAACATCAGCGTGCAGCATCAAGCAGCATAACAAGCTGTTTTTAACATCTAAAAAACAATGGAAGTGAATGAGAGCAGAAGTGTCAAGCCAAAAAGTCTACAATGGATGGGTCAGCTCGTATATGAAGAATAAGCTCAAAACACGTAACAAAAACATCACAATGGGAATGTAAATATACTATAATTAATTACTAAACCATTTTAGTAAAAATTAAGATGGAGAAAAAAAAATACAGAATTATGAAGATACAAAACATACAAAAATACAACAGCAGTCAACATCATGTGTGTCAAAATTTGTTTTCTCAACTTTCCAAAGGTTGTTCAATAGTTTTTCAAAGTGTTGTTCAATAGTTTAAGGTTGATGAAAGGTTTTGAACCATTTCAAATGTTGAATATAGGGCTGGCCGATTTTGGCCGAAAATCTAAATCTCGATTAATTGAACATTTTAACTCGATTACGATTAATGAACGATTATTATTATTTATTTATTTATTGCCCTCATAGTTTAATTCATCTTTATTTGTATAGCCCTTATACAATGTAGATTGTGTCAAAGCAGCTTCACATAAAAGGTCATAGTAAATAGGAACAGTGTAGTTCAGTTTGTAGTTCACTGACAGGTTTTGTATAGTAAATATGCTCACATATTACAAGTGAGAGATATTACATTACTTGATTTTAAAATAATTGAAGAAACATCCAATATCTACTATCTATGATTATTTATTGAACATCAACGTTATTCTTATAAAATGCACTTTTGGAAACAAAATTAATTATTTTTAATGTTTTCAAATGTAGAAAGTATAATTTTTATGTAAATAATTGTAATGTAAATCAGCCTTAAGAGAGTGGGGTCATGTGGCTCCACACACAGTAGGGAAAGTAATAGAAAAAAATAATAAATCAACCTGGAAAAATTAGGTCAATTATAGGTTCTGACTGTCGATTTCGGTTATTTTTTTGATTAATCGCCCAGCTCTAGTTGACTGCTGTATATACATATAAGGGCACATAGCAGGTACAGTGCCATGTGCCCTTGAAAAAGTTTTATTTTAAATGATACTTCTTGATACTGGGAAAATATGCACCGTTAAGATCGCACTAATATTTTTTGTGATTTAAGATCTTCCTGGAGAAATGCAATTTTTGAACTACTGTTTATGCAATGACGATACCAAAATAAACAGCAGGGCTGCATAATATGTCATCCAGCATCAATATTGAAATATGCAATGATCACATCAAATGATCTAAGTGTTGTTTTAAGTGAATTTAAACCATTTAGGCACAATAAATTGTAACCTTTGTAGCTTAAATATTAATTAACATAATTATTTTACACAATGAAGATGCATATGCATTGTAATTTTATCTGATTATTCAATTAATGTGCATGAATACTTTTTAGACTCTCTAGAAAATCATAAAGCGCTGTTTTCCATTCGTATAATTTGCTCTGCTGCATTTAGCTATGCTTATAATTTGATTATATTTTAGCTCAGTTTGTTCAAAGTAGAGCTATTGAAAACACATCTGGAGAAATTGTATTCATATCGCAATGTATATAACAGAAAAGCTAAATATCGCAACGTCAGTTTTTTCTAGTATTGTGCAGCACAAATAAAAAGATTATAGGTATTTCACTGATTTAATTACATTAAATTCAGACGAAAAAAAGTCAAGGTGCAAGTATTTAGACTTTAAAACACTATGATTGAAGGAAAATTGCAGCAGATATTTTTATTCTTATTGGCTGTTGTGATTTTCTTTTATTGTCCAACTCAGCACTAGGTTCACCTTTGAGCTGCTCTAGCCAATAACAGAACATCAACTATTGGGGAGGTGGGTCTTAAGAAGGTAAATCATTGTAAGATTGGTCAAACGTGGCTAAACAACTTATGCATTCAAAACAAGTATACTAAACTATTATTTTAGAGCCCTAATTTTGACTAAATGTATACTAAGGCATACTACAACTACATTATTCAAAGGTTATAGTAACTCTAAATTAGGCATAGGACGAGAACCGGCTTCAAGGTATAACACGTTTGGGAAAATTCAAGGTTTTAAAACCACCAACAATATCTGTTATACTGTTCCTACAGCATATGCAAGTAGTATCTCAGCAGAAAAGATATCCAAAGATGCCATTTAAAATCGTATAGAGATCAGTGTTTTTGAAACTACTGAAGACAGCTAAAGTCACAGATTCATTTGAATTAATTAGCTGGACATGTCTACAGATACACAATATTTTAAATGTTTCCCAAATTAAAATACATTGTGCTCAAATGGGGGAAAAGGTTTTTGTTTTTTATCCAGACATTTAAAAAAGAAAGCATATTTTAGAGCAGTGATCACAATACCGTGAAACTGTGATATTTTTATCAGTGTCAGAATCATATGCTGGCCCATGCCTACTCTAAATGTTGTTTTAAGGGTCTAAGAAACCCCATGTACTTGAAAACGGGACTAAATATAAACTAGCTGCTATGGTAAACAGGGTAAAAAAGAAAATCTAAAAGTAAAAAAGTTAGCTTTATTGAATTTTCACATATAGTATTTAGGTTGCTTTGCCCCTCAAAATTGCAAAAAAAATAAATAAAAAATAAATAAATAAATAAATAAGTAAAAATACAGTACAATTTGGTTTAATTCAACTTTATTAATCAAGAAGGGATTGCTTAGTTCTGGTAACACAAATATTTAACATTGATAGGTAAAAAAAAAAAGAGTTTTAAAATGATTAGCCATGATTAGGAGAATATTTTAACTGTCTTATTACAGCATGACAGAAATATATTTGTTCTCAAACTGAAAGGAAAACATTGCTGGAATGAATAAAACCATCATAAAAATGAAAGTGAAAGTGGATCTCATATTAATAATACATTCACTGACAATTCCCAAATGTGTTTGATAAAATTGAGACATGACTGCACCGATTAGCAACACAGTACAAGTCAGTTCATGTCAAGTTTAATGAATCACAGAAGAATAATTAGCTGTGGTTACACAAATATTAAAAACCAGTAGAGAAAAAAAAAAACCGTGAATGGAGAAAATAAATCTTTTTAGGGGGAAAATGTATTTTATTTTGCTTAGGTGAAAGTGAAACTTGTGATAATAAAAATAATGAAACTTAAATCGTAATGAAAGTGAAAGTGAACCTCCATTAGTGACTCATTTACTAACAGAGCACAAAAGTGTTTCATAAAACCTAGAAATAACTTAAAAACACAAAAACAACATTCATGAATTGCTTGGCAGTCCTGCACAACATACGTAAAAGTAAATTAATTGATATTTATATGAACTAGAACAGTAGTATTCATACAGAAACATGAACATGTGTAAATTACACACTATACCAGTTTTTCAGGATTTACCAGATTTTCTGATGGAAAGTAAAATGTAAACATCTGCTTTATTCTTGAAGTCTGATAACATTTCTTTTAAATTTCAAATAAAAACATTACAATTTCATAATTTCAGAAGAGTTAAGAAACCAATATTGGAGAAAATAAGCCTGATTTTTAATGACAACAAATGAAAACAAGACATTTTCTGAAAAAAAGCTCAATTTTAATACATCAGAGCTTCACAAGCTAACATAAAATATTAACATTTTACTCAAACTTGTGCCCATGAACCCAGTATTTCCATTTTTGCATATAGAATGTGAGCAACTTCTAGGAATACCATGGTATTACCACAGTAAATGTAAAGGAATTGCATTATGTATTGGTCTGCCCCGAGTTTTCATGGGTTTAAATGCTAATATCAAGTAATTTAAAACAAATATCAGTTTCCCTTCACATAATCCTTGCAGAAGTAATACAGTGCGAACACTTCGATAGCGATGGCATGGGCTAGCAAAACATTACCACATAATCACCATTGATGTTATGTTTATTAAAGCTAGAAATCGAAGCATACATCATGTATTCTGCCCCATTTACTGCGTTTATCTCGGTAATAAATCAAACAAATGTAACAGTTTCCCAAAATAAAAAGTACGTTATTTTAGTGCGAACACTACAGAAGAGATGGCATCGGGAAGTAAATCGACTGTGCTACACATTCACCATTGATGTTATGTTGACTAAAGCTAGTTATCGAAGCATACATCATGTATCTGCTCAAGACAAATGTGTTTACTGCGTTTATCTCGGTTAATAAGAGCGCAAATGAGCGAAAGAAGGACACGCATGCGCCTGTACGCCGCCCACCCCAGATCGAGCCGCCCGAAAACAAACCCGAAGGAGGAGGAGAAAAACAGCCAACAAAGAGCTACGGCAGCACAAGCCCGATGTGCTGGACAGAGCGGGTAAAATAACACCAAATGGCGGAGCTTCGGGCTTCATTTGGGCAGAGAAAGGACCAGGACAGATAGGGCCATCACTCTAGTGTGTCAAACTGCTCATTTATTGAGTTTAAACCCAGTCAATCTTCGACTGTTTCGGCCACAAATTTTGGGCGCGCATTTTTCTTCGTGGAAACGGTCGACAAGATGGCGCGCGCTCTAGGATGGTGTCGCCGCGCTCACTGCGCATTATAATGTCTGTTTATTGCGTGCATTCGGCACGTTTGCAGCAACCGCGGGGACAGTTGTGTGCCCCGTGCATTCCGCCACACGCCTATAGGTCTAGCGCTGCTCTTCAATGGCTGAATCCCTTACCTTGGAGAGGTTTGATCGGAGTCCTCAATAGGCTTTGCGCTATTCGGTTCGGACCCGCCTCCGCCTCTCCCTCCCCACCGACTCCGCCATCTTGTATCGGGCACTCGGACGCGGTTAATGCGCAGGCGCGGGTTTAGTTGCCATCCGCAGTGGAAGCCGTCAAAGCCTCGCCGCCATTTGTAGAGAGGCAGAATTTCAGTCTACTGTAAAATGAAAATGGGGTTTGTTTATTTATAAGAGAAATGTAATTTTGAATGTTCTTTTTGTTCCCCTGAACATGTTTTTTTATATGTATTTTTAATATGACAGTATATGTTTTGAACTTTGTGTGTTTTGCTTTTAATATATAGGCATATTTCTGTTTAGCTGTAGCTGATTTTAATGTGCTTTTATAATAAATATTAGTGCTTTACACATTCATTGGAATTACTTCAAACATTTCTAACTTTCTAAGTCAATTGCTTTTATATTTTAAAGTTTATATATGTATTTTTTTCAGATTTTTTCCAAATTTTCCAAACACTATTCGATAGTTTTATTTAATTTGTTTATTTGCAGTGGCAAAATCATTTATAGCTCATAAAGCTCAATTATTAAAATACAATGATATAAAATATAACATTTCAGACCCATAGCCAGGGGGGGTTTGGGTGGATTGAAAGACCCCCTTCTGACAAAGTCCAGATTTGGCCCTTATATGAGCTCATTTGTCCCATTTTTGACAGTATAACATCATATTGTGAAAATAGCCAATAAAAGAAAACTTTAAGGAGAATAACCAATAAAATCAGGCTTTTATTATTAAAATTCACAAAATCTGACTGAGGAAGTGAGCTGGCCAGTTTGTTATTTGCCTATAGGCTACAGTTTTTAATTTAAAACAAGTTTAAACAAATTCCCACTTTTTTGTTTGTTATTTGTTTGTTTTTTATAATGGATTATAATAAATTAGCATTTAAAAATAAGTATATTTCAAAAATTGTAATCTCATTACATTATATATAAACCTATAATAACTTACTGTTTAAATGCACATTTGTAAATAAACATACATTTTTGTAAACAAAAATAATATGATAAGCACTTTGACAAATATGTGAGAAGTATTTTTGTTGCTTCAAAAAGTGTGGTAATGTCGGTGCAATAGCCCAGTGGTTAGTGACATGGAGTGGAAGAGCTCCGGGCATCCCAAGTTCGAATCCCAGCTCATGGACCTTTCTTGATCCTACCCCCCCCTCTCTCTCTCCCACTTCACTTCCTGTAAACCTACTGTCCTGTCAAATAAAGGCAAAAATACCAAAAATAAATCTTAAAAAAACAAAAAAAAAGTGTGGTGGTGATAACCATCCGACAAGCTAATCCAGCACAAATTAATGCTTAAAATGACACGAAAATGCAGTATTTGAACAAGGAATAACTGCAAATTGGTCTACGTTTTTAGAAAAAAGAACCACCACTTTTAGTAGGCTGGTAACATAACCCAATTATAAAAATACAATTATATAAAATATAACATTTATAGGTATATTTCCCCAATAAAAAGTTTGCAGATAAAAGAAAATGAAGTTTTGCTCAAACACTTGTATAACCATGATATTCAACTTAAACCAGCAGAACTAGATCTAAGATTTAAGCTATGGAGTTTGCAAGGCATAAAATCCTTTTGTCTCACTGATAATGAATTAGAAAGTTTTCAGCAACTTTCGAATACATATAACTTAGATAAACAAGACTTTTTCTGTTACCTTCAAGTAAAGACTTCAATAAAAACATGAGATTCAGAAGACATAAAAACAATATTACAGGTATTTATAGATACTAACAAAAAGAAGGTTAATAAGAAACTACTATCAAGAATTTAGTCCTGTCTGACATTAATAAAGTAACATTCAACAATTTATATAAAACAGAAATGGGAAAAGAAGGCCAATATAATTATAACAAATGAGGAATGTAAAAGAGGTGTATGATATGGAAGTACTGACATTTTCTTTGAGACAACAAGCCTATAAAATTTCTGCATACTGGGAAGAAATGTATTGTTTTAGTTTTATTGTGGTGCTTTATTATATACATATACATATCTGTAACCATATCTTTAATACATAACCCCAAGGGCATAGATCCGCTCTTGACATTGGTGGGGACATACATCCCTATAGCGCATACATTGAACAGCACAAATTCTGTTTCGCGCTTTTAAAAACATGAATAATTTACTTATTAATATAAAATAAACACTTAATAATACAAATAACATCCTGTCCCATGCTGCAAAAGTTAATTTACATGATTTTACTGCAGTCAGGCTTTGAGAAGGATTGAATGTAGAATAATTTAGCGAGATATGAGACACAATTTAACAGTTTTATCCTGATTATTGTTTTTCATGATCATGGAGGTCAAAATCGAAACTGAATTTTGATTAATTGCACAGCCTTTGTACTTTTTATGACAGTGAACTCATAGCGTACTTGGTGCACATGTATAGATTAAGAGTTGATGGAGCACTACTTTATTTTGAAGTCGATAAAATTATTGGTAGGGACATTTCAGTAATTGGTGGATATTGGTGGGGACACGTCCCCTCTGTCCATGCCAATTCTACGCTCTTGTAACCGTTAACAAAATTTTATATAGCAACATTTTATCAACCATAAATACGAATGTAAATAAGATTGTATTCGGTGACGTTTGACAATTGTATTGTGTATTTTTTTGTTTCCATGCTCCTTTGAAAATGTTTTTTTGTTGTTGTTATTGTTTTTAAAAAGGAAAAAAATAAAATATTTTAAAAGCCAAAAAAACACATACTTATAAATCATAAATTCAGAGAAGCGTGATTTCCAAGTGGCCTCCTCTTGGCTGTATATTCAATTCAATTCAATTCACCTTTATTTGTATAGCGCTTTTACAATGTAGATTGTGTCAAAGCAGCTTCACATAAAAGGTCACAGTAAATAGGAACAGTGTAGTTCAGTTTGTAGAGTTTAAGTTCAGTTCAGCTCAGTTCAGTGTGGTTTAATCAGTACTGAGAGTCCAAACACTGAAGAGCAAATCCATTGATGCGCAGCTCTACAGATCCTGAACCATGCAAGCCAGTAGCGACAGCGGAGAGGGAAAAAACTTCACTAATGGCGAAAGTGAAGAAAAAAAAACCTTGAGAGAAACAAGGCTCAGTTGGGCACGACCATTTTAATTTCTCCGCTGGCCATACGTCTTCTGTATTCTTACAGAAAAATATGCATTTTGTTGCTTACAAAAAATAATAAATGAACCGTAATCCTCACTATCTGACATTCTTACTAATCCTACAAACAAAGTCTGTAAAATGTCTTCTTTGTAAGTGGTTGCTTATGAACTCTATTCCACTTCTGCACATCATTACGTCTTTTGAACTATATTTATCTTTTCCACAGTTCAAACTCGACTCTTTTCCTATATTTGTGCATCATTTGCCCTACACTAGTCATGTCTTGTGCACTTTTGTGCATTTATACTTTTTATTAGGTTTTTAATTAATAATTTATACACTGAGTGTTGGAAAATCCATTTTTTCCTCGGGTCCCTTCACTCTAGTATTTTGTATCACCAGTGAGTGTCTGCATCAAGACCGTCCAAGCTTGGAAAAGATGAGAAGAAAATCAGCTGAATGGTTCAGTATGATTTTATTCTGACACAAGGGAGGGAAGAGCAATCTTCTATACACATTGGGGGTCCGCCTGCAGCTGAGCCCTAACACAAAAGAATATTATCATAGAAGGAGGGAAACAGCGATACAAAGACAGCTTACAGCAACCAGAATACGTGAGAATGTGTGCGTGTAGGTATGCGCGCATCTGTGAGCGAGTCAGATAGTGACGATTTTGCGCACCCAAGGAGAGGAACGGAATGTTCCGGCCACACCGAGATAAGATGAACAGAATATGCATACCCACACACAACATTTCTGCAGTGTAAAGACACAGTAGAGAGAACAAGAAAAACAGTAGAATACACATACATAATAATCAAATCCTTCACTGAGTTTTAAAAGTTTCTAAAAAGTGCTTTAGTTGCAAGTTACTATAGTATATTTAGAAATAATTGTAGTACTTATTCAATAATATTATTTTAAGTTTATAGTTTGAATTTGACTAATATCAAACAGGTTTGTGACAAGTGCAGGATCAATAAATGATGACAGAAACCCATGTAATATCTTCACTGCTGAGTTTTAAGCTTAGTTATGCGCCAAGGCAACATTTCTAATTTTCAGTAAGCCTTTTTCCTGAAAATTATGTTTTTATAGATCATTTTAAATAGTTTTGTTTAAAAACATTTCTAAATACTAAAGTATGCAGTGTTCAGCATAGTAAATTGTATCCGCTTGTTAAGTGTGGTTAAGAAGCAGCTTCCAGGTCCAAGCGCTCTATCAAACTGCATAGAGAGACTCATCAAATGGTAATAATAAACGTTTACGAAGTGATGTAATACTTTAGATAATCACGATCACTATATATATATTCATGCCTAATATCTGATGGCCAGAAAGTGATTCATTTTTTATAAATTGTTCAAATTTTAGTATTTGTGATGCAGCAAGTCCAGAGACTGTTGTGTAAACCGTGATTTTAACTTAAATTCGCTTTAATGTGTGATATGACTTAAAAACTGATCCTAAATGAATATTTTCTCAATTCAAATGTGTAGTGGCTTGAACCCGGAAACAGTATTTCATACGGCACCAACACGTCACCACTTAACAAGCGGATAGTAAATAATATACCCCATTTTAAAAATGAATACTTTTACCCATTTTTCAGTAAATATAAACAATACGTTTTGGTGCATTTAAACAAAACAGTTTTATTAAACATATGTCCATTAAAATAAGAGGTTGGTCACCAAACATCTTTAGGAATAGAAAGATCCATTCATTCATTCATTTTCTTTTCGGCTTAGTCAATTTTTAATCCGGGGTCGCCACAGCGCAATGAACCGCCAACTTATCCAGCATATGTTTTATGCAGTGGATGCCCTTCCAGCTGCAATCCATCACTGGAAAACATCCATACACATACACTACTGACAATTTAGCTTACCCAATTCATCTGTGCCACATGTCTTTGGACTGTGGGGGAAACCGGAGCACCCAGAGGAAACCAACACTGTCTCCCCGTGTTGGTGTGGGTTTCCTCCGGGTGCTCCGGTATCGATATTTACTGGCTCCGGTATTGATATTTTTTTTACATGCAAACTCCACATAGAAATGCCAACGGAACCAGCCGGGGCTCGAACCAGCGACCTTCTTGCTGTGAGGAGACAGCACTACTCGCCCAGAATAAAAAGATAATATTTAAATTCAAATTTCAACAACATTTTATTTTTTTTATTTATTTTTTATTTGTTTATTAAAATGTATTTTAGATTTTTCCCCAACCTATTAAATTGGGTATACTAATTTTTGGACTTTGATCTTATTATTTATTTGCTACTGACTAATATAATTTTCACTACCTGATAAAAGTCTTGTCATCAATCCCAGTTGTAAGAGCAACAAATAATAACTTGACTTCTAGTTGATCATTTGGAAAAGTGGCAGAAGGTGGATTTTTCCCATGGATCATCTGTTAAACTACATCCCAATCATCACAAATACTGCAGAAGACTTACTGGAACCCACATGGACCCAAGATTCTCACAGTGATCAGTCAAGTTTGGTGAAGGAAAAATCATGGTTTGGGGTTACATTCAGTATGGGGGCGTGTGAGAGATCTGCAGAGTGGATGATCAACATCAACAGCCTGAGGTATCAAGACATATGTGCTGCCCATTACATTACAAACCACAGGAGAGGGAAAATTCTTCAGCAGGATAGCGCTCCTTCTCATACTTCAGCCTCCACATCAAAGTTCCTGAAAGCAAAGAAGGTCAAGGTCCTCCAGGCATTGGCCAGCCCAGTCACCAGACATGAACATTATTGAGCATGTCTGGGGTAAGATGAAGGAGGAGGCATTGAAGATGAATCCAAAGATGAATCTTGATGAACTCTGGGAGTCCTGCAAGAAGGCTTTCTTTGCCATTCCAGATGACTTTATTAATCAGTGATTTGAGTCATTGCAGAGATGTATGAATGCAGTCCTCCAAGCTCATGATGGAGTCAGACACAATATTCATTCTGTTTCTACTGCAGCATGACTTTATATTCTATACTGGACATTATTACAGTTCAGTGACAAGACTTTTGTCTAAGTAAAGTCAGACCTTACTGTCCTATTTAAATCATTCAAAATCAAGGCATGATCATATTTTATTATGGTCAAATAATTATAATCTAGAGGCCTTTGCCTTTCATATAAGCCACTTCTGATACCAAATGATCAACTAGAAGTCAAGTTATTATTTGTTGTTCCTAAAACTTGGACAGGCAACAAGACTTTTGTCAGGTAGTGTATAGTTGAAATTTTTTTAATTCTTTTTCAAATGTTTGCCAAGTAATCGTTCAACAGAGGAAAGACATTTTCACAGTATTTTCTATAATATTTTGTTCTTCTTGAGAAAGTCTTTTAGTTTGGATGGAATAAAATCAGTTTTAATAAATAAATAAAAAGTTAAGGTCAATAATATGAATCCCCTTTTGATAGACCTTTTTGATTGTTTACAGAACGACACCAATGACTTGCTTAATTAACCTATAGTTAAACCTTTAAACTGCACTGTAGTCCCTTGCAAAATAACCAGTAAAATAGTATGTTTTGCCACCATGGCAAAGACAAAAGAAATAATATATTAATTAAAGCTACTACGTTTACATATTTGTAGAGAAAATCTCTTCATTAAACAGCACTTGGGAAATATTTTAAAGCATATTAAAATCGGAGGGCTAATAAGGTTGTCTTCAACTAAATACACAAATGCATTATTGTAAACCATCCTATAGAAAATAGTAATTAAAAGCGAAGTCTGTGAGGGGTGAACTGAATATATGCTGAGCTCTTTATGTTCTCAAATGATGAATGGGTGATTTAGATTACCATTAGGTTGTTTATAGGGGCTGATAGTTTTTCTCAAGGCCTCTACTGTGTGGGAGGAAAACTAATGACATATACTCCATTGGTGTTGTGTCTAAACTTGTGCTACTCATCTGCTGGTACAAAGACCATGTGACGCATTTCCTCGCCCCCTCTTTTTTTAAACACAAATAAATATAACCCCCTAAAAGAGAAAGTTTGAAAAGTGCTCGCCCTATAATTGGTGACTAGCAGCATTTAATAACACTCTGAGCTCCACCTTTTGGTTCCCTGTGGTTTTAAGTTGAATTTCATGCAACATGTGATTCTGTGAAGACCTTGTAAAACGGCCTTCTGGGAATCTAATTTAAGGTTTAGTCTAAAAAAATTAAAGAGCCGGAGACTCTGAGGTTTCTCGTCCACGGCGTTAGCTAGAAATAATGAAAACTGCTGGAAATAGAAGCAACTATGCAGGTTTTGGACAATGAAGCTGAATTCTGATGCCACAATTCGTTGCATAATTTAATCAGAATTTTTTCTCTCTCTGTTTTATTGCACATAATTGAATTGTTGACGCAGGGTCATATGACATGAGGCGAAGAGAACACCCTTATAAATTCTGACTGCCTATAAAGTGGGAACACAGTGAACCCATTCCTAAAGCAAAAGAGATACGGAGAGGATTTAACTTTCACTGAAGACATCAAGAAAATATCAGAGAGTTTCTTGTGCCTTGAGTTATCCAGCCTGCATTTCCACACCGCTGTAAGTATTCTGCTATTGTGAAAGGACCTACAAAGGTATTTGGGAGGGAAATAAGGGAATAAGCTGGTGAATAGTGCTTGCACAAAATGTGTACAAAGTTTATATGGTTTCATTCTGTGGCAACATCGAAAAGGGAACAAATGGCCTCCCAGAACACACGGAGGTAGGATTAATGTTTATATGTTTAGGCTAATTTTGGGAACTCAACAATAGTGACAATAATATTTTGGGATATCACTGGTCTGTTGTTTGTCTTTATGTCTTTATGTCTTATTTTTTTTTTATATGTTTTATATATTTTTGGTCAACACAGACAGTTTAAATAGCTGCGGTTCATGTTATTGTATGTAGTTTTGCACTTTGACCCAAAAGTCTTAAACATTCAAATATTCTACAATTTGCTGTAATATATTCAGAATTTTTATATAATTCTTATAATTTATATATTTAAATATGTATAACTAATAAATATTATACACTATATATATACACACACAGTTGAAGTCAGAATTATTAGCCCCCCTTTGAATTTATTTTTTCTTTTTTAAATATTTTCTCAAATGATGTTTAATAGAGCAAGGAAATTTTCACAGTATGTCTGATAATATTTTTTCTTCTGGAGAAAGTCTCATTTGTTTTACTTCGGCTAGAATAAAAGCAGTTTTTACTTTTCAAAAACTATTTTAAGGTCAATATTATGAGCTCTTTTAAGCTATATTTTTTTTTTCGATAGTCTACAGCAGTGTTTCCCAACCCTGTTCCTGAAGGCACACCAACAGTACACATTTTCAACCTCTCCCTAATCAAACACACCTGAATCAACTCACCAGAACATTAGAAAAGACTCCAAAACTTGACACGAATGGGTCAGATAAGGGAGACATACAAAATATGTACTGTTGGTGTGCCTCCAGGAACAGGGTTGGGAAACACTGGTCTACAGAACAAACCATCGTTATACAATGACTTGCCTAATTACCCTAACCTGCCTAGTTAACCTAATTAAGCCTTTCTAGTAAATCTAGAAAGTAAAATTTTATCTAGTCAAATATTATTTACTGTCATCATGGCAAAGATAAAATAAATCAGTTATTAGAAATGAGTTATTAAAACTATTATGAATCGAAATGTGTTGAAAATATCTTCTCTCCGTAAAACAGAAATTGGGGAAAAATAAACAGGGGGCTAATAATTCTGGGGGGCTAATAATTCTGCCTTCAACTGTATATATTGTTTATAATATTTATTGATTTTAAATGATTTACAAATATAATATAATTGAAAATTTCATTTACATCCACATCTGATGTGTTCCATTGTTTCACAAACAAAACTTGGTAAAGTTGGTCTATATTTTGCTTGTGTAACATTGTTTTACTTATTGTGTTTGGGTTTTTTGGGTGTATTGACCTAGAGAAACAATCTTGTGTTTGTGAACTCCAGTAACCCCACTGCCTTCTCAAAGCAAACATCACCTTATGTGCAAAAACACGTGGAGGAGCATTTCAACATGCGCAGAATCGGATGTTCTTGGATTCCACCCAAAAACCCCACTTGATTTACTGCAAAACCATCCTGGCTGAAATGTAAAGACTTCTGGCCTCACTAAGCATCATATTGAACAAAGGTCTCTTATCACTATATTGCACTCAAACAATGCATTAGCTGAAAGATACCGTCTCAGGAGTAATTACCATTGTATGCATAAAAAGCTCCCCAGCCTATAGGATTGTATACAAATGAAAGATGCATTTGTGAACTCTTTCCGCCTGCCTAAGACCATCTTCTTTGAAAAGAGGTAAATGCAGCCAGACCCTGGGGTCAATGACCTTACGTAGCCCATTTGTGGGACAGTTTGTTTTGGTCCTGTTTGTTCCTGTTGGTTATATCTGGGTGACTAAAGACAGCTGCCTCCAGCAACATTAAACACACACACATGCGACCTCCAGGAGAGTGACTTTATTCAAGCTGTGCATGTCTGTTTTGCTGGTTATTTTGTATCAGACTGTTACTTTTATTAATTTGGTTTAGTGGTTTTAACAATACCCTAAAATTTAACTCAATCAGGAGTTGTGTCACTTGATTAGGAAATAATTACGGACACTTTAAAGTCCATGTAAAATCGAAAGTTATAAGCTATATTTTGCTAGCGCACATTGATATTCTTTCATTCATTCATTTTATTTTCAGCTTAGTCCCTTTAATAATCAGGGGTCGCCACAGTGGAATGAACCGCCAACTTATCCAGCTTATGTTTAGGTGAACAATTAATCTGTGCAATTTAATTAGGTTTGTTTTGGTAATCTTCCATCAAATTCTGAGCATCTGTTTCTGGTGGAGAGCTGGTCCTTCTCTGATCATGTCAGTTTTAGCCACGCCCATCTTACCGTTAGATTGCTATTAGGAAATTATGCGCAAAGAAAGCCCCGCCCCCTACTCAATATTCAGTTTCATTTGGAAGTCAACATCAACATTTCAGTTCACACAGACTTCACTGAACTGCATCTACACAGAAATCCATAGCAACCATCCATAATACTCAGTCCTTAATAGAGCACGTTGGCATAGCAAATCCCTAGAACCCATTTCATAATGTTTTCACTGTGGATGCTGTAAAAACCTCCCAAAACTACATAGGAACACTCTGACAATAATTCCCACAACAGCAACCGAAATGAATAATAGGTACAGCACATAGATATTTACATTAGATGTCGCCTATATAGCTATTGTTGTCTGTTGGAAGGAATGCATCAATAGAGCCACCATTTTAGTACAGGGTAGCGCTCCTTTAAAATGAATGTGGGACCAAGGTGCAGAGCCAGAATCAGAGCCAGAGACATGTACATGTACACATATACCAGTGGTGTAGTCCTTGCTATACTCGCGTATACTCAGTATGCCTACTTTTTTCTACGAGCTGTTTGGGTATTACAACTTCTGAGGATCAATACCCTCGGTATACTCACTTGTTTTGGTGATTAAACGCCCCTAATTTATGTGTATTCGCAACTTCTTTAATGGTATACCAAATGTTTTTTTAACTCGCATCTTTGTTGCAGTTGGTGCAATTTTGTTTAACTTGCGCCATTCCCCACCCCCTGACGACCGCAGCAACTGTGAGAACATTTCGTGAGTTTTTCGAAGATCACAACAAATCAGCTGAATGATGTCTCATTGAAACATTCAAGTAAAATTATAAAACAGCATGGGTGTCGCTTTAACACAGTGCATGTGCATTAACTATATCATACATTCATGCACAGGATTAAACACAGTGACAGAACCACTTAATGAATGTACTCATTTTAACTGCATATCTGAGTGACATCAGAGTCTAACATTATGTGTTGTATCGAATTAAAAATTATTTCCTATTATAACTTATATAATGATAGTAAAATATGTAAATTAGCCTGTAAGTTTTTAATATGTTTATAATTATGCTATTATGAATTTAAAAAGTGGCAGTTTTATTTAATACATGAATAAAAATGTACTTGAGTATAGGCTAGTATATATATATATATATATATATATATATATATATATATATATATATATATATATATATATATATTGGCTCATATACATTTAAATACAGCTCAATATACTCAGCCAATCTCCGGGTCTACTGGGGTCACTATTACCTACAGTAAGCATAAATCATTGAATTGGGATTAAAATGAATAAATTTGTTTAAATATTTATCCTTTTTAAATAGTTCACCCAAAAAAATAAAATTGTCATCATTTACTCAATCTTTACTTGTTCCAAACCGGTTTGTCTTTTTTTATTCTATTGAACACAAAAGAAGATATTTTGAAGAAAGCTGGAAACCTGTTACCATTGACTTTTTTGGAAGTCAATAGTTACAGGTAACTGATAATTAGTGTATATATATATATATGTATATATATATATATATATATATATATATATATATATATATATATATATATATATATATATATATATATATATGTACATATACATATATATATATATATATATATATATATATATATATATATATATATATATATATATATATATATATATATATATATATATATATATATATATATATATATATATATATATATATATATATATATATAGCTAATGAATTTAAGAAACATTGACATTCGTCGTTTCTTTGCCTACTTTTAAAATTTGGATTGGGTGGGTAATAGTAAACCACCTTTTTTTAGGACTACACCACTGATATATACATATATCTATGATCAGGAGTTTTCCCGGTGGTCAGTATGCAAATATTTTTTTAAATTACATTAAATTCTACATCACATTTCTACATCGATGGATAAGCGACCGCATGTGCATTGCTGACAAAGAGAATGTGTTTGTGTGCATGGAAATGTATTATCCTCCCTCCCTGTTAAATTTGATCTAATCCATGTCCTGAAACACACCCCCTCTCCTGCTTTCATTTCTAATGCTAACGGAGTGAGCGATTCATTTGTGAATGAATCTCTGTTATCTCTGTTTGTGCTTTTTATTTGTAAATGTATTGTATTTAATTTTGCATTAAGAAGATAAAGGTTACAATTAAAATATATATTTTAACATGCGGTTTATTTACACAAAAACAAAGAAAAGAAAAAAGTATATCTATAGAGAAAGAGAGTGTTATCATTTGAACCATCGATATCCCTGCGTCTCAATGTTCATATCCACCTTTATGATCTAAATCGTTTATAACATGTATAATATTCAATAATTTAGGGTGGACAGTATGCACATTGAGGCGCAGGCACTATTGTTATCAGGCACCCTTTATAGAGCAATTACCAACCTGCGTCACACATGACGTCACACGGGTTCCCGGTTGCAATAGCAAACATGTCAAGTTTGCCGTGAGGATGCCAAATTTGAAAATAGAAAACTTAACTTTTACCGTACACCACACTGCTTTTAATGCCAACCGCAGACGTCTTTGGCTAATAGGGAGCTGAATGGAGTGAGGACCTAATTAAAAATGCTCGACTCTGCAGGTAATCAGGTATCAGGCAAGTTCACGCTATGCTGAATCACACACATTACTCATTATTGATTGCAGCAATGATTTCAGCAAAAACAGTTAATATGGTGAATTAAACTGCGGACACTGAATGCTAAGACTGAAGTGTAAAAATGTAAGTTCACATACCCTGCAGTACAGGTGAAGTTCGCTGTCAGAATGCACTTATTTTGCTTGTTGATGATTACCCAGGCCTTGTTTAGCTCCGTCTTCTTCCCTTGTCTTTGGCTAGGCAGAACCTTGATTTTTAGCACTACAAAGTTTTGAATCTGGTAATCATGGAGCATTATTTCTTGCACATGACCACACAGAACTAAATTGTTGGCATCCAAAGACTTGTAGGCCTGTAACTTCACTTCTGTAAAATCACTTGGAGTTTCAATGGGATAATTATTTGGGGCTGGATGCTTGGCCATTTTGTCTTATCCAATATCCATTGCGAGGGTGCTATCGCAAATGGACCTGTCAGACGAACGCCGCTCACTTTAATGTTAACTTTGCCGAATAACTGTGCTTATCACTGGGTGACGAGCTGCTATAATACGTTGAAAGCATTATGTAAATAATATATATTTAATATGTAATCAATATAAATTCTCTCTAATACAACAACTAACTCAACCGCATCGGATGTTATTCCCTCGCTGTAAATGCTAACACTCCCGTTTTTTTTTCTGCAACCTCAATGCGCGCGCATCCTGAATGTTTACAAACATGGTAATTCATCTATAAGTTACTTCAAAAACTACTTAGCCGACAATAATACAAGTTTCTAGCACCATAGCATCTTCTTGGCATACTTCATTCACATCGTTTGCTGATTTTCTACAACAAAACTAGCGTAAGCTTAGAATTTAGTGCAAGTTGGTGCTACTTTGCCTTATGCAGGGTTTCTACAGGTTTCATCAAATCAAATTTAAGACTTTAAGACCATTTTAAGACCATAATGAATGACATTTCAGACTTACACAAGGCTAAACGCTAAAGTTTTTTTTAAATGGCCAAGTTAAAACCTTAAAAAAACATTAAAGACAAATGAAGAAGATAATTAAACCACATTAATAAGTAAACAGAGTTAATAAATAAATGTCACTTAACACTTTTATTGAAATATATTGTTTGTGATTGGATGTGTGTTGGCCTGATTGAGTATAGCTATACATGGACATAGGAAAATTAAGACTCGTTTAAAAAGATTTAAGACCTACAACACAATATTTAAGTAGATTTAAGACTTTTTAAGGCCTAAAATTTGTTTTTTTTGAAAATTAAGACATTTTAAGACCCTTCAGATACCCTGTTAAGGTGAATGCAGTAAGTGACTGTATTATCATCTATACCTTTACTTGTTGAGCACAAAAGGTCGTAACATACAAACACGAAATCTTACCAGTGTAATGTTATGTCTTTATGCTTTGTTTTACAGGAAAATGAATGAATGAAACTGGTAAATAAACATACTAATACTTAAAAAATACATTTCCTTAGAAAATATATACAACTAAATAGTAATGCCCTCACTGGTGATGCTGTAAGAGTCACCCCTCCCTCCCCCCCTTTCTCTCTCTGCTGTCCATTCAGACGAGGCACACAGTCAGCCTCTCCTCCTCTGCACTATAAACACACACGCAGACACAGACCCCTCACACACACTGCTACAGAAACAACAGAGGAAAGACTTGGACTTCCTGGGCTGGATATTTTCTTACATACACTTGAAAGGCAAGATCATTCTCTAATTTGCTTCGCTGTATATTCAGCTGCCGTCAGCTTCTATTTTTACACTGCCGCACTGAAGAAGCTGTTTGGTGCAAGACTGCATGAAAGAAAAACAGTATATGAGGAGGAAAATAAACTGCTATATTAATGGACTTCATTCCTCTCAGAGACCAGAGAGTAACACGTTGTATTACTAATAAACAAGAAGGGATTTGTTTGTGCAATTATGTTTAATTCAATCAGTTTAATCAATTATCTAGTTAATTTTAGTGCATTGTGTTAACTTATAAAGTGTTTAATCTTGACATGTTTCTCTATTAAATTAATAAGGCTTTTCATGTTATTATTTTTGTGTAATCCCTGGTTCACTTTACAAAATAAAAGTTCTCAAAGGGGAATTTTGGCATTTTTTGTCCCCAAACAACCTTTCAGAAATCAATTTTTAAAATAATTTAGGTGTAAAGAACACTTTAATACTTTATTATTTTCACAATAAAGAGCATGTCGTTTAATGGAAAGATTTCATCAATGTCATAGAGTCCAATCTTTACTTTTAATACTGTAAACGCCTCCTAAATGTCTCTTAATCCTTTATTTATTTATTAAACTGCTGTTTTTTTTAGGTCTGCTGAGGAATCATGGGTCTCCTAAAAGTCTCTGTCATCTTTCTTCTCTCACTCATCACAATGACATTAGCTGAGCCGCCTGGATGCAAGATCCGCATCACCAAAAAAGGACTGGAGATGTGTAAGAACTCAACAAAACATCCAACAATCAGCATGTTTCTTATATAGTCTCTAAAAGTTGATGTTTTGCAGTGAAGGCAGAGACCAAGAAGTTTGTGGAAGAAGAGCTGAGTAACATCACCATGCCAGAGATGCAAGGATCTGAGGGCCGTTTCCAGTACACCATCAATAAGTGTGTTTATACTTTATCTACTGGATTTATACACTTGCAAATCTATAGTATGTCCAAAATGGCGCCCTCGTGTGGTCATTCTGACACAAGCGCTTTTAATTCAATTCCAGATTAAAGGGATAGTTCACTCAAAATTAACATGAACTCACTATTTACTCATTTATAAGTGGTTCCAAATCTTTGTGAGTTTCTTTTTTTCGTTAAACACATGTTTTGAAGAAAACTGAAAACCTATTGATTGATCCATAATGGGAAAACCAAATACTATGAAAGATTCAAAATATCTTCCTTTGTGTTGAACAGAAGAAATTGAGTCCATTTGTTTTGGAACAAATAAGAAGCGAGTAAACTATGACAGAATTTTCAGTTTTGGGTCAACAATCCCTTTAAAGGTGCAGTGTAGGATTGATACCTAGTGGTTGAACTAGGTATTGCAGTCTAAATTCAAAACACTGAGTTCAGTCATGTGAAAATTATGATTTTATAAACAAAGAGACGTGGCACCCCTCCCCTAAACCCAACTATCATTGGGAAAGGAGCAAATCGTACTAAACTGGTTATAGAGACCAAAAGAAAGGCAGACATTCTGACAGGGAATGCACATTTTAAAAGGAGAATAGCTGACTTGAACATTGTTTTTCACATAATATTTTTTTCAAACAATGTTCACATAGCATGTTTCTTAAATATCTGCAAGCATATTATGGTATTTTTATGCTTTATAAGAGGCAAAATCTCACATATAGCACCTTTAAGCCTCTAAGTTTGAACTGAGGTAAAAAAAGGATACAAGATTGCATAAAGTCGCCATAAAATTAACATTTACTCTTCTTATTTTTATATACTACCTGACAAAAGTCTTGTCCTCGATCCCAGTTGTAAGAGCAACAAATAATAACTCGACTTCTAGTTGATCGTTTGGAAGTGTCAGAAGGTTGATTTTTCTGATGAATCATCTGTTGAACTGCATCCCAATCATCACAAATACTGCAGAAGACCTACTGGAACCAGCTTGGACTCAAGATTCTCACAGAAATCCACAGGAGAGGGCAAACTCTTCAGCAGGACAGCGCTCCTTCTCATACTTCAGCCTCCACATCAAAGCTCCTGAAAGCAAAGAAGGTCAAGGTGCTCCAGGATTGGCCAGCCCAGTTACCAGACATGAACATTATTGAGCATGTCTGGGGTAAGATGAAGGAGGAGGCATTGAAGATGAATCCAAAGAATCTTGATGAACTCTGGGAGTCCTGCAAGAACGCTTTCTTTGCCATTCCAGATGACTTTATTAATCAGTGATTTGAGTCATTGCAGAGATGTATGGATGCAGTCCTCCAAGCTCATGAGAGTTATACACAATATTCATTCTGTTTCCACTGCAGCATGACGATATATTTGATACTGGACATTATTACAGTTAAGTGACGACTTTTGTCTAAGCAAAGTCAGACTTTACAAAAAAAATAAAAAAATCAAGGCATGATCATATTTTATTTTGGTAAAAAAAGTGTAATCTAGTGTAAACTTCTGATACCAAATGATCAACTAGAAGTCAAGTTATTATTTGTTGTTCCTAAAACTTGGACAGGCGGCAAGACTTTTGCCAGGTAGTGTATGTAGTAGTTCTTGTTATAAACGATGTTCTGTATCAGTACACTTGATTATTTAGTAAAAATTCATTTGCTCTCATAAACTTTGATCTACCATAGCCTTCCATAGCCTCCCTCTCGAAATGAATTTCTTCACCTCACATGGAATTACTTTAGGGCGGAGCTATCAGTCCTTTAGGGTGGGGCTTTCAGTGATTTTGGGACAAAACTATGAGTGCATTTGTGCAGGGCTCTCAGTCGTTCAGGGCAGCACTTTCAGTGATTTAGGGTGGAGCTATTAGTACTTTAGGGCGGGGCTATCAGTCTTTTAGAGCAGGGCTATCTGTAATTTAGGGTGAAACTATTAGTGCATTAGTGTGGGGCTATCATCAATTTAGGGTGGAGCTATCAGTCATTTAGGGCAGGGCTATCAGTGAATTAGGGTGGAGCTATCAGTCATTTAGAGCAGGGCTATCAGTGAATTAGGGTGGAGCTATCAGTTCTTTAAGACGAGGCTATCAATCATTTAGGGTGATGCTCTCAGCAATTTAGGGCTAGTTGTCTGTCCTTTAGGGCGGTGCTATCAGTGATTTAGGGCAGAGCTATCAGTTCTTTAGGGTGCCACTCTCAGTGATTGAGGGCGGAGCTATCAGTCCTTTAGGGCAGGGCTAACCTCAGATGTCTTGTTTTTGCTGTGAATTCTTTCATTAGTCAATCTTCCTTCATTTTGTGAGCAACTTCAACAATCCAATCGGTTCCCAAAGAACAAAATCATGCACCCCCCTATATTTTTTCTTATTTCAAGACTGTTTCAAGTGGATGTACGTCAAGATACAGCAGAAAAATGGACAATCTGAACTTCAGTTTCATGGCGACTTTAATCCTTAATAGGGAACACACTGAAATACTCATTGGAAAAACCCTGGAGTATCACAGGGGGTTATTACAAGACTTTTAAACTTGTGTGACTTAAATAAAGCAATATTGTAGTTAATAATGTGACCATATCGCAAAAAAAATGATTCATTGGATTTACTAAATTATTTTAAGGTAAGTGGTTACAAACAATTTATATGAGAACAATCAAATTAAGTTGAACATTACTAAATGTAATTTGGTTATTTCAGAGCAATGAATAACCCTTGTTTTTATATATAAAGCTGGAAGAGTTCATTTCATACATGCATTCACTTTGATGATGACCAAAGTAAAGCGGTCTCTAATGTAAAGCTCATGTTTCTTCAGTGTGAAGATCATAGAGCTGAACCTGGCGTCTGACCTGCGCTTCCAGCCGGATGTTGGTCTGCTGTTTGAGGTGCAGAACTCCTCCATCACCCTCAACTTCCAGAGACGCATCCTGTACTGGCTCTTGTGAGTTTGAATGCACCTGCAGAAATCAAGACAACACATTTATCATTTCATTAACAAGCAACTGTAAGAATTGAGTATCTTATATTCAGTGAGAATGCTTCATATTTATCAATATTGACGGGCTAATAACAGCGTTTCAGAGCATATTTAGAGCCAATTAAAGACAATAAACCAAAGGAAATACAAAAGAAAATTCTCAAAATATAAATGTCTAGGACAAAGCACACAAGGAGTTGTTTAAGAAGACTTAAAAACTTTATTAAAGATTAGACATATGCCGATATTCAATAATTCAATATGTAACATGCAGCGAAGTAGCGGTTATTTTAAAAGTGGGGGGACAGCTGTATAAGATCCAAAAGTTTACATTCATATAATTATTAATCACCTCTTTTTAAATGGTCTGTCTCTAAAAGTGAGGGGGACATATCCCCCCGCCCCCCCGGTTGCTATGCCGTGGTAACTTGATAATCAAAATGCACAATATTGTTATCATGAGTAATTCAAAATACAGTGATTAACTATTTACTAAAGAGGGCTATTACTATTTACGGTTGTATTTGCGGTAGTTTTCATCATCACCACCAAATGCTTAACAGTTTTATAGGCTATTTATATTGAAACATTCACATTTTTAAATGTTATTCTGGCCTACAACATTAAACATTCTGAGTAAAAATTATTTATCAGACTATTGTGCCTTAACGATTTTTAATTGTGCATTAATTTGTTAGCATCAGTTTATTTAAAGGGCACCTATGGTATATAATCTACTTTTCAAGCTGTTTGGACAGTCATATGTGCATGTATGGTGTATAGACCATCATATTAGGGTGATATAAGCACACCCAGTGCTTTTTTTTTCAATTTAACAACATAAAAACGGTGGACCAATTGGAGCTGTTTTCAAACCGACCACAACTTTACGTAGGAGTGCGGTCCCCCCGCCCACCAATATTGATTGACAGGCGCGTCATCATATCCTCAGTTTGTTGATTCACATTCGCCATTTTCAGCGTGAGTCGAAGCGATATCACTAAAGGAACACCCTAGCTCTATTTTTAGATGTAGGGCTCGTTGGGCTCAACACAAGATCAATATTCTCCACATTATCGCTCTAATCAGAATTATTGCTTGTATCTTTAGGTAGGTTTGCAAACATGTGAACTTCCCATCGAGTCTACCTTATACTTCAGCCGTTTGCATTTCTCGCGATCCCAGAAGCTCCCTGTGATCTTAACTAGCATGCATTTTAGAATTCTAAACATAGGTTTCTATCATGGTACACTCAAGTCGACGGCTGGGCGCCGCGGACCGCTGCAGAAACCTATGTTTAGAATTCAAAAATGTGTGGCGCGACGATTCGGGACACTTCATGTTTCTGCCGCACCACAGAGAGTGTCTGGTGTGCCGTGTCGCGGCTTCGAGCGGCGCATCCAGTGCCTCAGTCAAAGTTAATTCAGTGTGCGTGGTTATTAGTTTCTGTGTACAAGCTCAGCACTTGAAACTAGCACACAGTTGGCTGTAAAACTGTACAAAGACACAAATGATTTTGTACTCTCTGCTTGGTCTGTGTCCGAGTCGTACATGTACAACTGAATGGTGATCCTCTCTCTCCTTCTCCGTCTGCCTGTCAGACTCTGTTGCAAACGCAGAGTGAGTGAGCTCATGGCCCCGCCCCCTTGTTACGTTGGCGGGAAGCCGAAACTAATCTACATGTGAAGCAACACACCCCTAAATCAGCGAACTGTGGACACGCCCCCAACATGACACTTTTTAACACATTATAATAAAAAAATCTGAATTGTGTTTTAAACTGAACCTAAACTGGCACACTCAGAACAACCATAATATTAATATTAAATCATAACAAAGAGGTAAACTATGTGCCCTTTAACTAAACTCATGATGAAAACTACAAAAGCATTTATTAATATTAATGGTAATTTACTCGTAGTTACAGTTGTATACTTATAGTTAATGCTTAAAAACACATTTAAATTAATTTTTTTTTGATTAAATAGAGATAGTAACCAGAGCCATCCCTCTCTATAAGCGAACAAAGCGGCTGCTTAGGGCCCCGCCACCACTAAGGGGCCCGCCAAGCCACTAATGGTCTGAGTCGTTTCCTAGATGAAATCGTTTTTATTTGCATTTCACAAATGATTTTCATTGGCATTGCTTTAGCACATTAATATGTAAAGGTTTTCACTGAAAAGAAAAAAAAAATCATGTTCAAGTTTGTTTTTCCAAGCGAAAACCGACCGGTCACCACAAAAACGCTGATCTGTGCACAGACACAGCCATGGCCTTTTGGAAATTGGACCGCGAAAATGAAACAAATCTAGTGCTATTCTTCAGGTATAGACAAGCACAATTCATTTTAGCATCGCTTTTAAGTGCTAATGATGATGTTAAAGACAAATAGTAGCACATTTATCGAAAATAGGCAATTGCAGATTAATAAACGTCGACTGCTTATATGATATATTTTATTTTTGCCTGGTTTTACAGACCTGTTTTTTTAAACTTATTTGTTGCTTCCTTTTTTCTTATGTTTTTTATATTAATATTTTTTCATATTTACTTTATATTATTTGCCTATTGATTTGATTATTTATCGATCTTTACGTTATTGTTAATTGTTTTGTTGATGTTTTTTATTTTTAATGAGTTCAGAATGTATATTTTATTACTAAGAAGTGCATTTTCACTTCTGTCTAATTATTGTTCAGTGTCATTTTATTGCAGGGTTTTTGCTTTTATCGAGTCTTCAATCTGTTTGCTAAATTAATAAAATGTGTTTTAAACACTCCAGAAAGACACAAAGTAGGAATCACTTTAAAGGAATCTTTATTATAGATTGTTTAATTCTTCATTTTTGAACCTGCCAGTGGACAAAAAAATGTGGCAGGGCCACAAAGGTATTCTGCTTAGGGCTTCCAAATGTACAAGGTATAGATTCTTCAGGTATTAGTTACCTGAAGAAACCCTGTTAGTAGCTAATACAAGTTACCTTAGTTACCTTAACCCTGTGAGTGACTAAAACAATTCAGTTGTATTTGAACTAACTTTAAAATAGTAACTAAATGTGGCTATTTTTCACTGTTGATTTTCAAGCATACAGTAAGTTTGCTAATGATATTTTATTGTAAATGTGTTACGTTTATCATTTTTTTGAAATGTGTTTGTCTCTGAACATGTACATACACACTCAAAAAATGATGTTTGCTGTTTTTTAAAACTACTTAATTAAAATGAGCTAAAACAACACAATTCTTTTGTTTTTTTGGAGACAACTTAATTGTTTTTTGTTCAATCTACTTAAATTTGTAAAAACTAATATAATAACTTAATTCCTTCATGTTGCCCCAACACAAATCGGTTGTGTTGAACCTAATATTTGTTTACAGCGCAGTAAAGCATGTACACTAAGTATTTTATAGGTTATTGAAGTACAGCTTTTTTCTGCTAAGGTCAATATCATGATAATTCTGTATAAAAGCTTCATTCATTCATTCATTTTATTTGATTAAAATAAGTGAATAAACTTAATTCGTCAAGGATATACACAATAACATTTCAAAAACAAAACTTATTTCCATTGTGGTCCTTGATTAAATGACTCCAGGTACACTGACACACTACATTACAAAAGTAAATACAAATACAATCACGAAAAACATTAAAATACACTATAAAATCAACATACTATTCTGCTAAAGAGCCAGCTTTTAGAACTAAAACCACCCACATTAGTAATACTTTTAATATACACTGGCAGTTTATTCCATAGCAATGTCCCAGAATATTGAAATATAGTCTATAGCTTCAGCATTAATCTCCACAAGAAAATATTGACACTGTCATAAGCTTAGAGATGAATTCTACATACCCTCTCATACATATTCTCCATTAGTTATGATGAAGGAGCCATCAACGCCTCAGCAGAAGGGGTCAACATCTTCACCGTCCTTCATCTCAGTAAAGATGACGAGGGTCGGCTTAAGATCTCCAACGTCACCTGTGATGCCGCCATCGCCAAGATGAGAGCCAAATTCAGCGGGACCCTCGGGTACTTCACTTTAACTTTTTAATATTAAGTAAAAATAACTTTACTTAAAAAAATAAAGTAAACTCAATGCCTTATAGGGACACGTAGACTAAAGGTCTCGTAAAGTGCTTAGAATCTTACTTACTTACTTACTTACTTACTTACTTACTTACTTACCTACTTACTTACTTACTTACTTACTTACTTACTCACTCAAAATTAACAACAGTTAGAAAAAGCCAGGGGATGACAACAATCAAGGAAAAAGAAAAAGTCAAAAAAAGAGAAAACAATTCAATAAAAACATGTCAATGTTTGCACACATAAATACACTGCGTGTCAGGATTGCCTTCTGAGGCGAAAGTCATTTATTAGATGAAGAAAAGACTGACGCAGCTTCTCCCACTGCAGTAAATTCAGTTTTTGCTGTTGATATTTGGCGCCAGTTAATCAGGAAGTGATGATTTTGTTCGCTTTGACTCGTTGGATGGAAACGCTGCTTTATTCGCACGTCTTTTATTCGATAATCCAGTTTTGCGCATAAAGTTCATTCGCATTTTTGGATGGAAACATAGCTAGTGAGAGTGGCTGAGCTCAAGCGCATCAAATGAAAAGCAAACGAGAAGCGTCTTGAAGGGGGTGGGGCATGTCTGATACCAGAGAGCATTTGATTGGTCAGAAGAATTGATGAGAAACAGAAGTGTGAGGTGATGTGGAAAAAATGCTGATCCATTTAGGTGGAAGTAACAAACTGCAAGCTTTGTATGTTTGTATCACGTTTATATCTTCTAAACGTGAATTGTCACTGTTTTGGAGCACACTAGCTTACAGATAGACTAAAAACTAACAATACTGATACAAACATCAAAAAAAAAACTTAAATAAGTGAAAAAACCCATTGTAACTTGAACTTGTAAGTCAACTTAACTTAATTTCTATAATATGCATAGTTCATTTACTTAATAGCTTTAAGGCAACAGGTTTACTTCCTTTTGTAGGTAAAGTCAACTGATCATTTTAAAAGCAATGGCTTTACTCATTTTTTTAAATGATATCTGACATATGGCAATATATGCAAATCAAATACAAGTTATTATTTAAATATAACAGTCGTAAACGCCTTACAGTTGAAGACAAAACTATATAAATATATAAGTTAGATTTACACTACCTGAAAAAAGTCTTGTCGTCGATCCCAGTTGTAAGAGCAACAAATAATAACTTGACTTCTAGTTGATCACATGGAAAAGTGGCAGATGGTGGATTTTTCCCCATGGATCATCTGTTGAACTGCATCCCAATCATCACAAATACTGCAGAAGACCTATTGGAACCCACATGGACTCAAGATTCTCACAGAAATCAGTCAAGTTTGGTCAAGGAATAATCATGGTTTGGGGTTACATTCAGTATGGGGGCGTGCGAGAGATCTGCAGAGTTAACGGCAACATCAACAGCCTGAGGTATCAAGACATTTGTGCTGCCCATTACATTACAAACCACAGGAGAGGGCAAATTCTTCAGCAGGATAGCGCTCCTTCTCATACTTCAGCCTCCACATCAAAGTTCCTGAAAGCAAAGAAGGTCAAGGTGCTCCAGGATTGGCCAGCCCAGTCACCAGACATGAACATTATTGAGCATGTCTGGGGTAAGATGGAGGAGGAGGCATTGAAGATGAATCCAAAGAATCTTGATGAACTCTGGTAATCCAGATGACTTTATTAATCAGTGATTTGAGTCATTACAGAGATGTATGGATGCAGTCCTCCAAGCTCATGGGAGTCACACACAATATTCATTCTGTTTCTACTGCAGCATGACTTTATATTCTATACTGGACATTATTACAGTTAAGTGACAAGACTTTTGTCTAAGTAAAGTCAGACCTTACTGTCCTAATTAAATCATTCAAAATCAAGGCTCATACTTTATTTTGCTAAAATAATTGTAATCTAGAGCCCTCGCCTTTCATATAAGCCACTTCTGATACCAAATGATCAACTAGAAGTCAAGTTATTATTTGTTGTTCCTAAAACTTGGCTAGGTGACAAGACTTTTGTCAGGTAGTGTATATTCAATAATTATAACTAAATATTAACTCCACTTTCATGTGTATGTTCATCAGATTTCCATATGGGAGTGACATAGTTTACATGTTTGTAATATTCTGTATTTTTATGCTTTGTAATATTCTCACAGGAGGGTTTATGACTTCATTGGGACGTTCCTTACTACAGGAATGCGCTTCCTCTTAAATAAACGGGTTTGTTTCTTTTTTTCTCCTCATTCACCATCATTTACTAGTGCATTCTTTGTGATCCTTTACTTTTAAACACATTTTAGGTTGATGAAATAAACTTTTGCATATACAGTGTTCAGCATAAATGAGTTCACCCCTCACAGATGTCTCTTTAAACTTCACATTTTCTATAGGATGATTTACAATAATATATACATCTCTTATCATCAGATTTGTCCGGTCCTGAATCATGCTGCTCTAGTTTCTGTGAACCAGCTTCTGGAAACAATCCCAGGTTAGAAAAGAGTGTTGATTGGCATGAAACATGTTGTCATGTTATATTCATCTTTATATTGTTTTTCAGTGCGTGCACAGGTGGACAGCTACATAGGCATTGATTACTCTCTGCTCAGTGACCCTGTGGTGACAGAAACCAGCCTTGATATGGACTTCAGGGTGAGTGAAATATCATTAGTTGATTTTACAGGCCAGAAAAGATGCAGTTTTTTTTTCTCAACAAATGTATCATGTTTTGAAAGGTATCAATTATTTTAATTAAATAAACATTTTGAATATTAGGAAATCTTTCTTGAGTACCAAATCTGCATTATAATGATTTTTGAAAATCCTTATCTATATATATATATATATATATATATATATATATATATATATATATATATATATATATATATATATATATATATATATATATATACAGTTGAAGTCAGAATTATTAGCCCCTTGAATTTTTTTTCCCCAATTTCTGTTTAACGGAGAGATTTTTTCCAACACATTTCTAAACATAACAGTTTTAATAAATCATTTCTAATAACTGATTTATTTTATCTTTGTCATGATGACAGTAAATAATATTTGACTAGATATTTTTCAAGACACTTCTATACAGCTTAAAGTGACATTTAAAGACTTAACTAGGTTAATTAGGTTAACTAGGCAGGTTAGGGTAATTATGGTGGCTTGAAAAGCCAGCATATTGTTATCTATCTTAAACTTATTATTATTCTTCTTCTTCTTCTTCTTCTTCTTCTGAGACTAATTTCTAAGTGTATCTCCTCCTAGGCCTTTCAAGCTACATACTTCAAACTTTCGTCAAACCTTCGAACTGGTCTGACTCGGGTTGCTATATCTTTTCTAACTGATCCGACCTTGGGTTTTCCGAAAAACGACCCAGAAAAATCCCAAAAGTCCCATTGACTTAACATTGGGTCAAACTTTGTGAGCTCATAACTCTGCATCAGACTGTCCTACAGACTTCTAACTGGACTCATTTAACTCAGTCTAGCCAGCAGCCAATAACTGATGACTTTTTAACTTACTAGCCACTCCCTAGCAACCACTTACAGCACCCTAGCAACTGTCCCATAGACTTCCATTGTAAAAGACTCCCATTTACTTAACATTGGATCAACCTTTGTGAGCTCATAACTCTGCATCAGACTGTCCTACAGACTAGAGTCTGGCCTCATTCAACTCAGTCTAGCCAGCAGCCAATCACTGATTACCTTTAAACTTACTAGCCACTCCCTAGCAACCAATTTCAGCACCCTAGCAACTGTCCCAGAGACTGTGACTAGCTTTTCTAACACATGCTAACAGTTTAAACTTCCTACTGACATGCTAATCTTGCTAGAAAGGTGCTAGCAACACGATAGTGACATGCTAGTCATGCTAGTAACATGCTAATTCATGCTAGAATCATGCTAACAACATGCTAATTCATGCTAGAAACAAGCTGATTCATGCTAGAATCATGCTAGTAACATGCTAGTTACATGCTAATTAATGCTAGAATCATGCTAGTTACATGCTAATTCATGCTAGAAACATGCTAGTAACATGCTAATTCATGCTAGAATCATGCTAGTAACATGCTAATCCATGCTAGAATCATGCTAGTAACATGCTAATCCATGCTAGAATCATGGTAGTAACATGCTAATCCATGCTAGAATCATGCTAGTAACATGCTAATTCATGCTAGAATGATGCTAAAAACATGCTAATTCATGCTAGAATCATGCTAACAACATGCTAATTCATGCTAGAAACATGCTAGTAACATGCTAATTCATGCTAGAAACATGCTAGTTACATGCTAATTCATGCTAGAATCATGCTAGTAACATGCTAATTCATGCTAGAAACATGCTAGTAACATGCTAATTCATGCTAGAATCATGCTAGTTACATGCTAATCCATGCTAGAATCATGCTAGTAACATGCTAATTCATGCTAGAATCATGCTAGTAACATGCTAATTCATGCTAGAATCATGCTAGTAACATGCTAATTCATGCTAGAATCATGCTAATAACATGCTAATTCATGCTAGAATCATGCTAGTAACATGCTAATTCATGCTAGAAACATGCTAGTAACATGCTAATTCATGCTAGAATCATGCTAGTAACATGCTAGATCATGCTAGAAACATGCTAGTAACATGCTAATTCATGCTAGAATCATGCTAGTAATATGCTAATTCATGCTAGAATCATGCTAGTAACATGCTAATTCATGCTAGAAACATGCTAGTAACATGCTAATTCATGCTAGAATCATGCTAGTTACATGCTAATCCATGCTAGAATCATGCTAGTAACATGCTAATTCATGCTAGAATCATGCTAGTAACATGCTAATTCATGCTAGAATCATGCTAGTAACATGCTAGAATCATGCTAATAACATGCTAATTCATGCTAGAATCATGCTAGTAACATGCTAATTCATGCTAATTTATGCTAGAATCATGCTAGTAACATGCTAATTCATGCTAGAAACATGCTAGTAACATGCTAATTCATGCTAGAATCATGCTAGTAACATGCTAATTCATGCTAGAATCATGCTAATAACATGCTAATTCATGCTAGAAACATGCTAATTCATGCTAGAAGCATGCTAATAACATGCTAAATCATGCTAGAAACATGCTAGTAACATGCTAATTCATGCTAGAAACATGCTAGTAACATGCTAATTCATGCTAGAATCATGCTAGTAACATGCTAATTCATGCTAGAAACATGCTAGTAACATGCTAACTCATGCTAGAAACATGCTAGTAACATGCTAATTCATGCTAGAATCATGCTAATTCATGCTAGAAACATGCTAGTAACATGCTAATTCATGCTAGAATCATGCTAGTTACATGCTAATTTATGTTAGAATCATGCTAGTTACTTGCTAATTCAGGCTAGTAACATGCTAATTCAGACTCGGCTTTTCAAGCCACCATAAAGTTTGTCCTCAAACTTTAATATCTAGTTAGGCAAGTTACTGTATATTGATGGTTTGTTCTGTAGACTATCGAAAAAATAACTCAAAGTTATATAATAATAATTTTGACCTTAAAATGGTTTATAAAAATTTTAAAACTGCTTTTATTGTAGCCGAAATAAAACAAATAAGACTTTCTCCAGAAGAAAAAATATTATCAGACATACTGTGAAAATTTCCTTGCTCTGTTAAACATCATTTGGGAAATATTTAAAAAAGAAGAGAAAAAAAATTATATATATATATATATATATATATATATATATATATATATATATATATATATATATATATATATATATATATATATGTATATATATATATATATAATAAAAATAAATATATATACATACACACAGGCCAATTTTGATAGTAGAAAATAATGTAACTAAATAATAAAATAAAACTAAAGGGCAAGGCAGCCAACAATCATCACCTTCTCCTGTCCCAGCACTCCAACAATAGCTCACACCAAATTCCATGTCCAAAAAAAAGAGAAGTACATTTATTTACAGATTAACAAATAATAAATGACTTAGGGTAATGGTAGGTTTCAGAAATACTCAGGAGGGCATAATGCCAATATAACAAATGAAAGATTAACTAATTGAGGAAGCAACTTTCTAAACTCTCAAAAGAAAATTAAAAAGAAAACCAAAGATCTTACCTTGCTCCCTCTCTACCAGAAACAGGAGAAAAATAAATCAAACAAAAAGTGACATCCACCTCCGCACTGCTCCAAAAGAAATTGAAACAAAACCAAAAATATAAAGTAGAAATAACAAAGGAAATTTAGAGTCAAATTTTCACTATATTGTTCACTAACAATAGGATTTTTTACTTTACAACAAGTATCTCAATTTTAATCGCACAGTGGCTAGTCTGGGGCAGGAGAACCAGGTGAGAACAGCCTTGGCCAGCAAGTGTTGGGCACAGAGGGAGAGAGAAAGAGAAACAACAAACCCCCCACAGGGTAGCAGTGTACCACAATTGAAGCCACAAATGTTAAATGCATGAAATAAAAAAATGTAAATTGTTTTACAACCTTCAAATGCAACTTTTATCCACAAATTTATGTGGATTAAACATAAAAAGTAAGTTATCCCAATGAAATCTCAAGAATTGTGTTGTTTCAGCTTATTTTAAATAAGTAGTTTGAAAAAAAAAGATTTTGAAGGGTGTATATATATATATATATATATATATATATATATATATATATATATATATATATATATATATATATATATATATATATATATAGTGTCCCACCAGTGACCATATACAGCCATATTGCACTGCAACGAGTGTGATATTGCATTTATACAAAAGTTTGACGGCATTATCCTGTGTATAAAAAAGAAAATCAAACACAGAGAGTCTCAAAACCCTTTTGTACGAGGAACTACTTTCTTCCACAATTTATTCACATCTGCAGCTGACGTCAGAACAGCAGAAACTGTTACTAATTGACCAACGTCACTTTAGAGCTAGTGTTTGAATGATTCTCTAGCGTACTGTCTAAAAGCGTACTCCTCCTCTAAGGGCTTATTATGCGATCTCTGTCGCCATCTTGTTGATGGACAACATCAACTGTCTTTGCTCTGCTCAGTATGACAGGCCAATGGCCTCTCAGAAATTTTAAATAGGCTCTATCCTTATAAATAAACAGCATAGTTGCAATCTAAACAAATACATTCTCGACTAAAAAAAGCCTCAAAAGTACATTATGTTGTCTGCTTGTTGCTGTATGTGGGTGGAGTAATACACAAAGGTGAAGAGTGAAGAGGCTGGACGAGTGCTGTTACTGACAGAATATCACACGACCAATCAGATTCAAGAACCAGACAGAACTGTTGTATAAATATATTTATTGAAAATGTAATGCACACATAAAAACAAAACTGTACAAAACTGTTTTGCAGAGATATTTATATAATATAATATATAAATATAATAATATAATACAATAAAATATAATATAGAATAATATAATAATATAATATATAATTATATAATATAATATATAATAATATTATATAATATAAAATAATATAATATAGAATAATATAATATAGAATAATAAAATATAATATAATATAGAATAATATAGAATAATATAATATAATATAATATAATATAGAATAATATAATATAATATAGAATAATATAATATAATATAGAATAATATAGAATAATATAATATAGAATAATATAATATAATATAATATAGAATAATATAATATAATATAATATAATATAGAATAATATAGAATAATATAATATAGAATAATATAATATAATATAATATAGAATAATATAATATAGAATAATATAATATAATATAATATAATATAGAATAATATAATATAATATAGAATAATATAGAATAATATAATATAGAATAATATAATAAAATATAATATAGAATAATATAATATAGAATAATATAATATAGAATAATATAATATAATATAATATAATATAATATAATATAATATAGAATAATATAATATAGAATAATATAATATAATATAGAATAATATAATATAATATATAATACTAATATAATATAGAATAATATAATATAATATAATATAATATAGAATAATATAATATAGAAGAATTAATATATATAGAATAAATATAATATAATATAATATATAATATATATAATATAATATAATATAATATAATATAATATAGAATAATATAATATAATATACTATAGAATAATATAATATAATATAGATATAATATAATATATAATATAATATAATATAATATAATATAATATAGAATAATATAATATAATATAATATAATATAATATAATATAGAATAATATAATATAATATAATATAGAATAATATAATATAATATAATATAATATAATATAATATAGAATATATATATATATAATATAATATAAATATAGAAATAATATAATATAATATAATATAAAATAATATAATATAATATAATATAGAATAATATAATATAATATAGAATAATATAGAATAATATAATATAGAATAATATAATATAATATAATATAGAATAATATAATATAATATAGAATAATATAATATAATATAGAATAATATAATATAATATAGAATAATATAATATAATATAATATAATATAATATAATATAATATAATATAATATAATATAGAATAATATAATATAGAATAATATAATATAGAATAATATAATATAGAATAATATAATATAATATAATATAGAATAATATAATATAATATAATATAATATAGAATAATATAATATAATATAATATAGAATAATATAATATAATATAATATAGAATAATATAATATAGAATAATATAATATAATATAATATAATATAGAATAATATAATATAGAATAATATAATATAGAATAATATAATATAGAATAATATAATATAGAATAATATAATATAATATAATATAATATAATATAGAATAATATAATATAATATAATATAATATAATATAATATAATATAATGTTCTTTTTTTTGGATGTACAAGTAAATTTTAATTAATTATTTTATTGTTGTATATTTCTCTCCGTCACCTCTACAGGGCATGTTTTACGATCTTAAAAATGAGAACGACACTCTAGTGAACTACGCAGTGAATCCAGTTGTGAGAGAGTATGACCGTATGATTTATCTGGCTCTCTCCGAGTACTTCTTCGACAGCGGCCTCTACTCGTACTTCAAAGGCGGACTTTTCCAACTGCAGATCGCAAACGAACGGGTAAGGCACTTTCTAAATAATCCTCAATGACATAATAATAAAACAAGATAATAAGACACTATTGTTCATTTTCAGATGCCAAAAGACTTGGAGGTGCTCCTCAGAACAACCTACCTAGGGACAATCATGATGCTGGTGAGCAAAACCCTGATGTATAAAGCAACAGCTTCCCACTAAACTTAAAGTACACATGAAATCAAAACTAACCATATTGATTTAGTTAGCTCACATTGTTAGTTTTGTGGTGAACAATTCATCTGTGCATATCATTACGAATAAAAGCCCTTGTAATCTTTATTTGAGATCTGAAAATGCACTTCCTGTTTGTTTTCAGTTTAATTCTCAGATTAGGTCTGTCTGTGGTAGTGGGCGGGGCTAATATACTTAACCACGCCCCTCCCCATTGACAACAAACAGAAATGGTGAGGGGGAGGAGTCTGTTAGGCTGAAATAACTTTCCCCAAACTTTTTCCCAGATCTTTCTGTACAAAATGTCTACTTTACTACATCCAATCAGCTCACAGTAGAAAAAAACAAGCCACGCCCACTGTTTACTCACTTAATATTGCGTTTTTCTAGGAACTGCGTCACAAGACGAGATAAAAAAAACAAACAAAAAAAAAAACAGTCGCAGCTTCTGCTTCATCCGGATTTTAACCTGGAGCTGTTGTCAGTTTAATTATTATTTCTTACCTTGGATATAGAGAAATGTTTTACAGCTGTAATGTAGAAGCATGATTGGCACTATTTTTTATTAAACTGGCATTTTAATATGTATTACTGGTGCTAATTTACAACAAGTAGTTTGTCAAACGGATGCTTAGTAACCAACAGCCAATTGTATGTCATTTTAGTTCAGCTTGTTCAGCTTTTCATATCACCTTATACTTTAGTTTCTCACCAAATCTTCTGACCAATCAAATGCTATCTAATATCTGGCATGCCCCGCCCCCTTTAAGCCGCTTTTCATTTGTTGCGCTTGAGCTCATCCACTCTCACTAGCTGAGCTGTGAGAAAAAACAAACAGCTATTGGCTGTTTTTAAAAAGGGGGAGGAGCTACTCCTTCCCACTCTATTTTAAAGGGCACCTATGATGAAAATCATCTTTAGTAAGCTGCTTGGACAGAACTGTGTGTAGATATAGCGTGTCCACGGTCATAATGCAGTGATATAAAGACAATAAGTCTCTTTTTTTTTATTTCCTGATATTAAAATAGGATCTAAATCCCTCCCATTTTGAGGCCGAACGGAACGTGACGTAGGAGTGTGGGTAGGAGTGTGGTTTCCCTACCCACCGAATTGATTGACAGCCGCATATTAACATGTCTCCATAGTAACGCATTTAATCATATCCACAAGACAGGATGAGCGCAAAGCAACTGGGATTAAAATATCTGTTCAGCTCTCGGTGATCATCAATCATCATCAAATGAGATCAAGATCACAAGTTTAAAATGTTTTTTAAACAGTGCATGTTTGTAATAAAGACAGTAAAATCACTTGGTAATTCGTCACCACAGCCACATGTCAGTAGAATTCTAAAAGACGCTGCTTCAGTCCTGGCTCATGGACTTATTCAGGTTTATTTTGTACAATAACATAAGAGATATTCATACAGCAGTGGGTATTAATGTGTTTCCCGTCACATTTGCCATGCAAAAACAGTGCTAAGCTAAACGCATATGTTTGTGTGTGTGAGCGAACTTTGTAACAACATTGTGTGTGACTTATTGCAGAAAGGCTTGAATTAACTCCACAATAAATACATCAAATAATAATCATTGATAAAGTTCTTACTGCAGTAAGGGAGATCTGCTTCATTCTGGTCTGTCACAGTGCTGCTCATGCTTGAGACGCAGCAGGAGAAGCTACATCCATCACAGCAATAGTGAACGATCTCTTGGGCTCTGACATGCACGTGGAAATAGTGGGTGGGGAGAACCAGCTCATTTGAATTAAAGGCACAGGCAACAAAAACAGCTACAAAGTCAAAACAGCTCGAATTTCCAATAGACACAAAGCTAAGATAAATAATCTGATGGGTATTTTGAGCTAAAACTTTACAGAACCATTACACAAAAGACTTGTATTAAATCTGGAGGAAAAAAAATAAATAAATAAATAAAATAAAAGTAAAATAGAGTAAAATATGTGCCCTTTAAGTTGAAATTACATCACATATCCAACAAAAAGGCACTGTTCAGAGTACTCCAGGGAATCTTTAAATATTAAGAAACATGAAACAATATCCCTAGGCCTGCTTTATCCTGGCTAAAGACCCTGATTTAACTTTATGTAACTATTATGTTTAACTTGTTGTGTGGAAAAGCCCTAAAATATGCAGTTGTGTCCTCCCAGAACCCAGCACTGATGGACCAGCCCCTGTCTCTGGAGTTTGAGGTCACCGCTCCTCCTCGATCAACCATCAAGACCTCTGGTGCAAGTGTGGCTGTCAACTGTAACGTCAAAGTGTTGGTCCTTCCAGCCGGAAAACCAGCCGTCCAGCTCAGCAGCATGACCATGGTGAGAACAACATGGTGGACCACTATAATAACGAATATAACCATAGCCAAAAATACATGATCCAAAAATGCCATCCTCCTGCTGGCAGAGAGTTAGTTCGCATTTACAATCAGACTGTCTGCAATGTTCCCTCAGGCTAACAAAATAATTTTAATTAAGTATGTAGGGTATACACTCACCGGCCACTTTATTAGGTACACCTTACGAATACCGGGTTGAAGCCACTTTTGACTTCAGAACTTCCTTAATCCTTTATGGCATAGATTCAACAAGGTACTGGAAATATTCCTCAGAGATTTTGCTCCATATTGACATGATAGCATCACGCAGTTGCTGCAGATTTGTTGGCTGCACATCCATGATGCAAATCTCCCGTTCCACCACATCCCAAAGGTGCTCTGTTGGATTGAGATCTGGTGACTGTGGAGGCCATTTGAGTACAGTAAACTCATTGTCATGTTTAACCAGTCTGAGATGATTGGTGCTTTATGACATGGCACGTTATCCTGCTGGAAATCAGAAGATGGGCACGCTGTGGTCATAAAGGGATGGACATGGTAAGCAACAATACTCAGGTAGGCTGTGGCGTTGACACGATGCTCAGTTGGTACTAATAAGCCTAAAGTGTGCCAAGAAAATATCCCCCACACCATTACACCACCACCACCAGTATGAACCATTGATACAAGGCAGGATGGATCCATGCTTTCATGTTGTTGATGCCAAATTCTGACCCGACCATCTGAATGACACTGCAGAAATCGAGACTCATCAGACCAGGCAACGTTTCTCCAATCGGCACCCGGTGTGGTCTTCTGCTGCTGTAGCCCATCCGCCTCAAGGTTGGACGTGTTGTGTGTTCAGAGATGATCTTCTGCAGACCTCGGTTGTAACGAGTGCTTATTTGAGTTACTGTTGCCTTTCTATCAGCTGGAACCAGTCTGGCCATTCTCCTCTGGCCTCTGACATCAACAAGGCATTTGCGCCCACAGAACTGCCGCTCACTGGATATTTTCTAGAGATGGTTGAGTGTAAAAAATCCCAGTAGATCAGTAGTAGATCAGATCACCTTTCTTCCTCATTCTGATGCTCAGTTTGAACTGCAGCAGATCATCTTGACCATGTCTACATGCCTAAATGCTGCCATGTGATTGGCTGATTAGAAATTTGCGTTAACGAGCAGTTGGACAGGTGTACCTAATAAAGTGGCCGGTGAGTGTATATACACGTGTATACATCTTGAATACTGCAATAAGTTATGGTCTCATGGAAACGCAGATACACATTATATAGAATAATATACAAAACAGTAATACTGATAGGATTTACAATAGAGGATGATATAAATGCACTATACTGATTCTGTTTTTAGGAAGGTAAATTCAATGCGAAGGTGTCAATGAAGGGCAAACGCCTCGCCATCCATTTAGATCTGAGAAGGTGAGTATTGGACAATTACTTTATTTTGTAGACTCGACTTTAAATGTGATTTTTTTAAACTGAGAATTTGTTTTCAGGTTTAAAATATTCTCCAATCAGTCTGCTCTGGAGTCTTTAGCTGTAAGTTTCATTTTAGTAATTAATAATTCATGTTAATAACTTTAATCAAATTGGATCAATTTGACATCATTAGCCTGATTATACACATTTTATTTGCCCAAAAATAAAAGTTAATGTATTTTTTACTGCATTTTCTAAATTACAAAGTGATAAAAAAAAACATATTTATTTAAACAATGCAAACATAACACTTAAAAACGATAATACAAGAATGATTTCAGTTATTGTAATTGATCAACATTGATAAGGGTTAGTTTTCATTTGACCCTATTTACCTGCAGTGTTTTGCCTTGCAAAATGAAATCTGAAGTTGCAATAAACACTCTTATACAGTGATATATAATGAATGAGCTATAATCAATATTTGTCCATCAGCTTATTCCACTGCAGGGTCCCCTGAAGACCATGCTGCAGATATCTGTGGTGCCTCTCATTAACAGTAAGTGATGGGACATATTTTATATCAGCACAGGCTTCCTGTGGGTCTTTATAAAGATTTTAAAAGTACTAGATTTGATTTTTAAAATGTAAGGACACAAAAAGTCTTATTTTTTACTTCTGAGAAAGATTTACTGTCTTAAATTTGACATGATATTGTGACTTTCAATCAGTATGTTAACATGGACACTAATAATCTGATTTTATTACGATTAAGACAATTAGAGTTAACCATGTAAACAGCGATTTTTGATTAATTTAATCCAAATAAAGTTATAATCAAACTAAACAGAAATGGGATTAAGACATGTGGAGTATGCCTGATTTTAGTGGCATCACTGAAGTGTGGTACAGACATGGAAATCAATCAAACTCCATTAAAACAACACTCTTCCAGCAGTTCATACTCGCATACAATATCTTGTTTGTCAATGGGGCATGCATGAAATGTTCCTGAATGAAAGTGAATGTGCCAAACTGCAGTTCAAGTCGACAAATTAATAATGAAACACCTGAAATTACATGAAACTCCGGAGGAAATGTGGATAGTGTGCTGACGCAATGACATTACTCGAATTATGTGCTATAATATGGAATAAAATCACTGTCATAAATATTTCGTGCGTAAATAAAATTCACACATCCGTAATTATATTGGACATTTTATAATTGGACATTTTACAGAATCAAATATAAGAACGGACCGAGAATAGAGAGCTAGCATAATGTCAGTTAACGTTACAGGCAGTGAGCGCAGAGTTTCTCAGTGAATCACTTAACGGTGTTCAACTATAACATGACATCTGTTGATTAAGTTATCTTTTTTAACTGTTTAAATAACTGTCAAACACCCTATAAGATCATCAGAGAACATTATTCGAATTATGTGCTATAATATGGAATAAAATCACTGTCATAAATATTTCTATAAGATGTAAAACAGGATCATGAACGAAACATTCAAAAAGCAACTCGTGTTGTCAACTCCTTAATCATATTATTGTCTTAGTCAGATTAAGGCAAATAATTCCATTACTGATGTCCATGCAAATGTAATCACTGTGACCAATAAAAAATAATTGGCATTATATGCATGTTTAAATGTGATAACTATTTTAGCCAATACAACAGTTCAGAAAATAATGAATTATTGCTAATGGACAATCATAACCAAAATATTGAGAACTGTTACTGTTATGCTGTATTTTGACACACTCATTAATACTTGCCGTCATATTAATTATTTTAATAGAAATCTTGATATTACACACTAAATTGATAGCAGAGGAACTATATTTTTATACTTGTGGATATTTTATCTTTTGCATTCGGGCATATTTAGTTTTCTTAATGCAGTTTTTAAATAAATGCTGTATTCATTTAATAATTCATTCATTCGTTCGTTTTCAGCTTAGTCCCTTTATTAATCAGGGGTCGCCACAGTGGAATGAACCGCCAACTTATCCAACATACAGATGAAGTCAGAATTATTAGCCCCCCTTTGAATTATTATTATTATTTTTTTTATATTTCCCAAATGATGTTTAACAGAGCAAGGAAATTTTCACAGTATGTCTGATAATATTTTTTCTTCTGGAGAAAGTCTTATTTGTTTTACTTCGGCTAGAATAAAAAGCAGTTAAAATTTTTTTATGAACCATTTTAAGGTCAAAATTATGAGACCCTTTAAGCCATTTTTTTCCCAATAGTCTACAGAACAGTCTACATCGTTATACAATAACTTGCCCAATTACCCTACCCTGCCTAATTAACCTAGTTAAGCCTTTAAAATGTCACTTTAAGCTGTATAGAAGTGTCTTGAAAAATATCTTGTCAAATATTATTTACTGTCATCATGGAAAAGATAAAATAAATCAGTTATTAGAGATGAGTTATTAAAACTATTATGATTAGAAATGTGTTGAAAAAAAATCTTCTTTCTGTTAAACAGAAATTGGGGGAAAAAAATAAACAGGGGGGCTAATAATTCTGACACAGCGGATGCCCTCCCATCGCAACCCAACACTGGGAAACACCCATACACTTGCATTCACACTCATACACTACGGCCAGTTTAGTTTATTCAGTTCCCCTATATCGCATGTGTTTGGACTGTGGGGGAAACCGGAGCACCCGGAGGAAACCCACACCAACAAGGGGAGAACATGCAAACTCCACACAGAAACGCCAACTGACTCAGCTAGGGCTCAAACCATCACTACCCACTGCGCCACCATGACACTTTACTAGATTACTAGAATAATGCTAGATTAATAGAATAATGAATTTTAGTACAAAAAAATACAAATAATGTATAATTAATAACAATGTCTTTTTTTTAAATAATAATAATAAATAATAATATATGTATATTTGACTGTAAAACATGTAAATCAACCCTGTAGTAATTTTGACATATAATACTATTTAAAAATGTGTGTGGTTTAATTGTTTTTTAAAGAAGTCTCTTATGTACAACAGGACTGCATTTATTTGCTCAATTATTCCTTCATTTTCTTTTGGGCTTAGTCCCTTTATTAACCCGGGGTCGCCACAGCGGAATGAATCGCCAAGTTATCCAACACATGTTTTACGCAGCGGATGCCCTTCCAGCCGCAACCCATCTCTGGAAAACATACAGACTCACTCACACTCATACACTACGGACAATTTAGCCTTCCCAATTCACCTATACCACATGTCTTTGGACTGTGGGGGGAAACCGGAGCTCCAGGAGGAAACCCACGCGAACGCAGGAAGAACATGCAAACTCCACACAGAAATGCCAACTGACCCAGCCAAGGCTTGAACCAGCGACCTTCTTGCTGTGAGGCGATCATACTACCCAATGCCCCACCATTATGCCAGCTTTTATTATGTATCCAAAATTAAAACTTATATTTAAATAAAAAAAATACACGTATATCGCAACTAATCTTTTGACAGCGCTAAATTCAACACTAATTTATTACATCTAGTTAATACAAGCACACTAATTGTTCTAATTCTACACGGTTCATTTTTCCTTGCTCAATTATATACAGTTAAAGACAGAAATATTATTAAACTTCATAATCAAAATAAAAGTGACTCTTCAATTGAAATGTATATTTAATGTGTGATTTATCTGTGTGATGCCAAGCTGCATTTCCAGCATTATTACTGCAGTTTTCATTCCAGCATGCTGATTTGATGCGCATATGTCATGTACGTATTGACTTTAAAAGTATTGTACCTAAACAGGATATTTATATGTTTTTCTGTAAGATTACACTAAGCGAGGCGTGCAGATCCCTTTACCAGATGGAATAGACTTCATCGAAGAGGTTGTGGAGTATCACAATGTAAGTAGGCTGCTCAAACTCTTGACATCTTTAGTTTAAGTTTTTTAGTGCACATACATGCAAATATAGAAGTGCAATTAAAGGTCTAATTTGTACTAATAAATAAATATAAATAAATCAGATATCACTTCTTTAAAAAAAGTACACTATATAATCTATATGCATATTACTGTAAATGTCCATAAATGAGCAGTTTTCTGTATTTTGTGATTCATGTTTTTATTTTTCCCTGTTTATTTTTGCTTTTGAATTGCATTTTGTGACCTTGGTCTTTTTTCCAACAAATTTTAACCTTGAAAAGTTAGAAAAATCGACTTTTATTTTCATTTTTAATAAGTGTTTAAAGTGATATATTGTCTGGGTTGGTGTTGTATATTATGCTGCAAAACCTTGTAATAAATTGCCAGTACATTTGTTATTTTACAGACTTATTTCTTATACGTTATATTATATCAAACGACTAAAAATGTCAATAAAAGTCGCTTTGTTAAACTGTAGAGTTGAATTTTCAGCATCAAAAGTCGACAGAGCGGAGATCAACATCCCATAATGCAATTCACAACCGTAAATAAACACAAAATATGGAAACTCTTAATTAACAGATATTCTTACAGCGTAGTTATACATTTACCAGAATTTCTCAATTGTAATGTAAAAAACACAGCTGCTTTGACACTGTGAAAAGAGCTCTACAAATAACTTACATTGAACCTGTAATACAATTCTTAATGTAATCAATGAACTGCAGAAATACACTCACTGGCCACTTTATTAGGTACACCTGTCCTACTGCTTGTTAACGCAAAATTCTAATCAGCCAATCACATGGCGGCAACTCAATGCACACATGGTCAAGACAATCTGCTGCTGTTGAAAACGAGCATCAGAATGGGGAAGAAAGGTGATTTAAGTGACTTTGAACGTGGCGTGGTTGTTGGTGTCAGACGGGCTGGTCTGAGTATTTCAGAAACTGATGCTCTACTGGGATTTTCACGCACAACCATCTCTAGGGTTTACAGAGAATGGTCAGAAAAAGATGAAATGTCCAGTGAGCGGATGTTCTGTTGGTGCAAATGTCTTGTTGATGCCAGAGGTCAGAGGAGAATGGCCAGACTGGTTACAGCTGATAGAAAGGCAACAGTAACTCAAATAAGCACTCGTTACAACCGAGGTCTGCAGAAGAGCATCTCTGATCACACCAACCTTGAGGCGGATGGGCTACAGCAGCAGAAGACCACACCAGGTGCCACTCCTGTCAGCTAAGAACAGGAAACTGAGGCTATAATTTACACAGGCTCACCAAAAATTGGACAATAGAAGATTGGAGAAACGTTGCCTGGTCTGATGAGTCTCTATTTCTGCTGTGTAATTCAGATGGTCGGGTCACAATTTGGTGTTAACAACATGAAAGCATGGATCCATCCTGCCTTGTATCAATGGTTCAGGCTGCTGGTGTAATGGTGTGGGGGATATTTTCTTGGCACACGTTGGGCCCATTAGTACCATTTGAGCATCGTGTCAACACCACGGCCTACCAGAGTATTGTTGCTGACCATGTCCATCCCTTTATGACCACAGTGCACCCATCTTCTGATGGCTTCTTCCAGCAGGATAACGCGCCATGTCATAAAGCGCGAATCATCTCAGACTGATTTCTTGAACATGACAATGAGTTCACTGTACTCAAATGGCCTCCACAGTCACCAGATCTAAATCCAATTGACCACCTTTGAGATGTGGTGGAATGGGAGCTTCACATCATGGATGTGCAGCTATCAAATCTGCAGCAACTGTGTGATGCTATCATGTCAATATGGAGCAAAATCTCTGAGGAATATTTCCAGTACCTTGTTGAATCTATGCCACGAGGATTACGGCAGTTCCGAAAGAAAAAGTGGCTCCAACCCGGTACTAGTAAGGTGTACCTAATAAACTGGCCAGTGAGTGTATGGTAATGTATCATTCAGTTTTTTGCCTTAATAGCTGTTCTCTATCTGTGATTCAACAGGGCTACATCATCGTGGGGGCGAATCTACACTTCCAGACGGGTCTGAGAGAAATGATCGAGAGGAAGCTGGCGGGAGAATCAGACAACTCCATTTAGGAGCAGTGAAGATGTTAATGCACGCGTGTCCTGCCCAGACACTACAGCAATAATAGAGGATTCACAAGAAGAAAACTAACCTTCCAGCATGCCGTTTAACTGATCCTCAAAACCTGCTGTCATTACAGTCAACATCCACTCCACATTCACCACCTTTACTTTCTGAATGCACACTTAGGGCAGAAAAACAGATTGAGAATCCTCGGCTTTGCTTTATTGCTGATAAACAGCGCAGCCTTTTATAAAACATTTCTGAATAGGTAGAATAATTCAATGATGATATGTTCAATATTAGTGGTGCTTATTTATGGGTCAAAGACGCAAAGGGATTTTGAAGCACTGAATTGATTACACGCTATTCTAGACCACTAGAACATTCATTCATCTTCGTTCCTTCATTTATCAGGGGTTGCCACAGCGGAATGAACCGCCAACTTATCCAGCAAACGTTTTACACAGCAGATGCCCTTCCAGCTGCAACCCAGTACTGGAAAACACCCATAAACGCTCGCATTCACACACTCACTCATGCACTACGGCCAATTTAGTTTATTCAATTCCCCTATAGCGAATGCGTTTGGACTTGTGGGGGAAACTGGAGCACCCGGAGGAAACCCACACCAACACAAGGAGAACATGCAAACTCCACACAGAAATGCCAACTGGCCCAGCCGGGGCTCACACCAGCGACCTACTTGCTGTGAGGCCACAGTATTAAAAACTAAGCTACCACATTAGAACATTTCCTCCTTAATTAAAAATACTGAGACAAAAAATAAATGACTATTATAAATGTCACAGCTGAAATGTCAAAAATATACCAAAATATATATATTTTGAGTATTTTTGGCAGCACCAAAATACTCTTTAATAGTCAATATCTGTCAAACCACAAGGCAAATGTTTTAGTCATTTAAGATGTATGACAAAATATATTTGAAGATCTTCTGAAAGTCTCATCTTTAGCCAAGACTATATATATGGAAGATATACAAATATAATATAGGCAACATGGTGGCTCAGTGGTTAGCACTGTCACCTCACAGCAGTTGGCATTTCTGTGTGGAGTTTGCATGTTCTCCCCGTGTTGGTGTGGGTTTCCTCCGGGTGCTCCGGTTTCCCCCCCAGTCCAAAACACATGCGCTATAGGTGAACTGGATGAACTTAATTGGCCGTAGTGCATTGGTGTGTGTGTGTGAATGTGAGAGGGTATGGGTGTTTTCCAGCACTGGGTTGCAACTGGAAGGGCATCCGCTGTGTAAAACATATGCTGGATAATTTGGGGGTTTGTTCCGCTGTGGCGACTCCTTATGAATAAAAGGGACTAAGCCGAAGGAAAATGAATGAACAAATGAAATATAATATGAATATAAATATATGTTTATTTTATTTTTATGTAAAATGTCAATATTAATAACCTACTTAATTTTTTTAATCGATTGTCTACAGAACAAACCTACTTGTCCATTGACTTGTCTAATTAAACTAAAGTTAAGCCTTTAAATTGCATGTTAACCTGAATATTAGTATCTTGGAAAATAACTAGTAAAATATCATGAACTAATCATGGTAAAGATAAAAAATGTAAAATAATTAATTATTGGCTACAAAAACGTGTTGGAAAAAAAATCTCTCTGTAATACATCAAAATATTCATTCATTTATTCATTTTCTTTTTGGTTTAGTCCCTTTATTAATCTGGGGTCGCCACAGCGGAATGAACCGCCAACTTATCCAGCATGTTTTACACAGCGTTTGTTTTACCCTTCCAGCTGCAACCCATCACTGGGAAACATCCATACACACTCATACACAACGCACAATTTAGCTTACCCAATTCACCTGTACCGCATGTCTGTGGGGGAAACCGGAGCAAACTCAACACAGAAATGCCAACTGGCCCAGCCGAGGCTCGAACCAGTGACCTTCTTGCTGTGAGGCAACAGCACTACCAATTGCGCCACCGCTGCATCAAAATATATACATGGGAAATCAAAAAATAAAATAATGATAAAAAATAAAATAATAATCAAACAAAAAGTGCTCAGGGGTAGCCTAATTAATGAATCTGAACTCTTTGGGTACGTGATTAATCAGAATAAACAGCAAAAGAAAGTCCAAGGCTCTCGAAAAATATGGAAAAATATTTTAAATCCTTTATTGACATGACTATTCCTTAAAACTGCACCTTCGCATTTCGGCAAACACTTGCCTTCATCAGGTGCGTCTGAAGTTTCTTTTGAACACTACACTCTCATGACTCAGAATATCTAAACAATACTAAAATAACAGATTGAACACAAGGTCAACTCAACATGTTGTATAACACTCATCCTTTTTTTCCCTCTCTCAATGCTGTATGAATGATTGCTGAGTTGACCTTGTGTTCAATCTAATATTTTAGTATTGTTCAGACATTGTAATGAGTCATGAGACCGTAGTGTTCAATAGAAACTCCAGACGCTCCTGATCACTGTTATCCTGATGATGGGAAGTGTTTGCCGATATACACGTAGGGGCAGTTTTAAGAAATGACCATGTCAATAATGACTTTTTAATATTTTTTCCACATTTTTCGAGTGCTTTGGACTTTCTTTTGCTGTATACATGGGAAATATTTAGAAAAAAATACATATAATAATAATAATAATAATTACAATTTTGCAGGACTAATGATTGTTGTTTCATTTACAAATACTAAATATGGGTGAAATAATCTTCTATCTTCAGTCGATGTGACGTTTATTTGTATTTTCAGACAACTTATTTGAAATATTAAAGGTGGCATTTATGCTGCATTTAACATGATTTCTAGATATCTACTACTAATGAACAGCTTCTGTATTTGGTGATTCACAAGTGTTTATTTACGGTTGTGAATTGCAATATGGGATGTTCATCTCTGCTTTGTCAACTTTTAATGTTGAAAATTCAACTCTACAGTTTAACAAAGTGACTTTTATTGACATTTGAGGGCTTTGAAATAATATATCGAGAATTATGTCTGTAAAATAACAGATAATGTTCTGCCAGTTTATTACAAGGTGTTTGTAGCGTAATATACAAGACCAACTCAGACAATATATCACTTTAAACTATTATAAACGTTAATAAAATAACTTTTTTTTTACTTTAAGGTTAAACGGTGAAAGATCAAGATCCCATAATGCAATTCAAAAGCATAAATATAAAAAAATAAAAGCAATCAATAACAAAATACAGAAATAGTCATTTATAGATATTAAATCCTGTAAAAAAATATTTAATCGTGAATAGTCTCCTAAATAATCTCATCTTATGATCTCATGATCTCATCTTTAACCCTTGACTGAGTGCATAAAAATAAATAAATAAATAAAAATGGCAAAAGCCTTTTCACAAACTCTCCCCTCGACTGCTTCAATATTTTACCTCTGACCCAAATAGTACATTACTTATATTTACACTTGGTGCAAACAGCATTTCCCGCCGTTTGCTTTCTGTAAATACTTCCTGATGCATTTACACTTAAATAACTGCTGCACGAAGCATTTCCCAGCACAAGCAGTATTTAGATAAAGCAGCATTACCAATGAGATGTTCTGGAGGATCCAAACAGACACTTAACATCATCCGACCGATTCATGCATTAAAATCAGGCTGTCCGCCAAACATTTACACACTTTTCAGAAGTAAAACGAGTTGGAAAGGTTCATGTTGACTGTACAGGTGTTAAACACACACATTATACTGTTATACTCTGTGCTTAGATGGAGAACACTATTCATTTGTACTGTTAGTTGTGAATTATGACTTCTTTTTGTACAAGTATTATTTTATATTGATGTTTAACAGGAGATTAGTTTGTGTCCTTATTTGTGAATAAAATCACAGTTCCTTTTGTTATAAAAGTGAAGTGTTAAAAATCTGAAAAATGTTTGATTAGTTCATCATTGAAGTTATTAAATGCACCATTTTCCATAATAAATGGATCACAACAGGAAAAAATAAATAATAGAAAAGTGGTCTTTAATTAAAACTGAACATTGGGAGGACAAAAAACAAAAGGCACAGACGTTATTCCCTTATAAAAGCTCACAAAAAAGTACCGCAGATTGCAGGAATATTTTAAAAATCACAATAAACTGAGCATCACAGTATGGCATTAATACAAAGACAACAAAAATAATCTGTGCAATGATTTTTTTTTTAAAGGCTACTCTTTATGGTTTAATATGGAAGCTAAAATTGTGCAATATGTGCATCATCCATTGCTCGAAATAGACATCGGATCGACTTTAAACTCATAAACACTCCGCATCTTTGTCTTCAAATCACATTTGATTGGAAACGGTGGCGTACAGACGGTGAATCACTCATTACTGCATGTACAGCAGGTTCATTTAGTTCACAAGACTAAAGCACATAAAACTCCAACAGAAGGTGTGATCGCTTTAGAATGGCAGAAAACGGTGAGAGGAACAGTCAGGGGTCCACATTTCAATCATTTTACCCGTGTGACAGTGCACAGTCAGATTTAAAAAGCACAGTAGAAGGCCTGAGTGTGTGTGTGTGTGTGTGTTCTAGTAAGGCTGTTTGGTGATGAAGCGGCTGAACATTGTGAACGCTGCTATTGGTTTATCGGTGGGAACCATGTGACCAGAACCCTAAGGAGAACAGAGTGCATATAGTTAGAAATATTGGTTTACAATTGAAAATTAAAAAGGAGATCATGATGCCTATAAATGGTGTCTAGATAGGGAGCAGAGTAGAATCGTGCATGCATTGATTTTTTATTATTTTGTTTTTCCATTCTTATATCAAAAATCTGAGGGAAAAGTGTGAAATGAAGAGTTGTAGTGTGGATTTTAGTGCATATAGCAAGACAAAATTGTTTATAATTAATAAATACATTTTAAAAAGGAGAGTATGATGCATAAATCGCTGTCTAAGTACAGAGTGGAGTTGGTGTTTGGAACAGACTCATGCATGCATTGATTTATTGTTATTATTTTGCATTTAAAAAAATCTGAGAGAAAGTGTAAAATTAAGAGTTTTATTGTGGGTTTTAGTGCATATAGTTAGACATTTTTTATTAAAAAAAGGAGAGTATGATGCCTAAAATGCTGTCGAGAAAGGGAGTATTAAATAAAAAAAAAATAAAAAGAGAGAGTGTAGGAGTTTTATTATGGGTGTTAATGCATAAAGTTAGAAATATACTGTTTATATATATATATATATATATATATATATATATATATATATATATATATATATATATATATATATATATATATATATATATATATATATATATATATATATATATATATATATATATATATATATATATATATAAATAAAAGAAGAAGACTACGATGCCTAAAATGGTGTCTAGGAAGGGAGTGGAGTAAGTGTTTGGAACAGAATCGTACATGCATTGATTTTTACTTTATTAAAAGATAATAATATTATTAATTTTAAAAAATGTAGTGTAAAGGAAGAGTTTTATTGTAGGTTTTAGTGCATAGAGTTAGAAATATACTATTTACATAAAAAAAAGAAAAAAAAAGGAGACCATGATGCCTAAAATGGTGTCTAGGAAGGAAACAGAGTAGGTGTTTTTTTTTTCTCCATTTTTCATGCTTGTATCAAAAATCAGAGATAAGTTATAAAATGAAGGGTTTAATGTGTGCATATAGTTAGAAAATAATTGTTTAGAATAAAAAAAAAGGTGACTATGATGCCTAAAATGCTGTCTAGGAAGGGAGCAGAGTAGGTGTTTGGAACAGAATTATGCATGTATTTATTTTTATTTATTTAGTTTTTCCCATTCTTGTATAGTGTAAAATGAAGAGTTTTACTGCATATAGATAGACAAAACTGTTTATAATCAAATTAAATTAAATAAAAAATTAAATAAAAAAAGGAGACTATGCTCACTACCTTGCCAGCGTTTAAGACATCAGAGTAGGTATTTGGAACAGACTCCTGCATGCATTGATTTTAATTATTTAGCTTTTCATTCTTGTATTAAAGATCAGAGAGAAAGTAGAAAATGAAGAGTTTTATTGTGGTTTTAGAGCATATAGTTACACAAAATTGTTTCTAATAAAAAATAGAAAAGGAGACTATGATGGTTTTAGCGCATAGTCAGAAATGAAATATATAATTAAAAAAGAAAATTAAATAAGAGACTATGATGACTAAAATCCTGTCTAGGTAGGGAGTGGAGGAAAAAGAAAAAAGGAGACTGATGCCTAAAATGGAGTGGAAGAGAGCGGAGTAGGCGTTTGAAACAGACTCATGTATGCATTGATTTTTAATTATTTTGTTTTTCATTCTTGTATCAAAAAAACTAAGAGAAAGTGTCAAATGTGAAAGGTTTTATTGTGGATTTAGTGCATGAAGTTCATGCTGTCTAGGTAGGGAGCAGTGTACGTGATTGGAACAGAATAGAGCATGCATTGATTTTTAATTATTTTGTTTTTCATTCTTGTATTTAAAAAAACTAGAGAGAAAGTGTAAAATGAAGAGTTTTAGTGTGGGTTTAGTGCACTAAAATAGTATCAATAACTAGAGAGGAAAAAAAATAAAATAAAAAGGTTTTATAGTGGTTTTAGTGCATATAGTTAGAAAACAAATTGTTTATAATTAATAAAAAATAAATAAAAGAGGAGCCCATGATGCCTAAAACGGTGTCTAGGAAGGGTTCTGCATGCATTGTTAAAAAAATAAATAATAATAAATAAAAAATGTATGATGTCTAAAATGGTGTTTAGGGAGTGGAGTAGGTGTTTGGAACAGAATCCTGCATGCAATGATGTTTAATTATTTTGTTTTTCACTCTTGTATCAATAACTAGAGAGGAAAAAAAATTAAAATCAAAAGTTTTATAGTGGTTTTAGTGCATATAGTTAGAAAACAAATTGTTTATAATTAATAAAAAAAACTTTAAAAAAGAGACTATGATGCCTAAAATGCCATCTCGGTAGGAAGCGGAGTATGTGTTTGGAACAGAATCATGCATACATTGATTTTATTGATACTAAATAAAAAAATAAATAAAAATCAAATAAAAAAAATCAAAGAGAGAGTGTAAAAGTAAGAGCTTTATTGTGGGTGTTAGTGCATAGAGTTAGAAAAAACGGTTCATAATTAAAATAAAATAGGACATTGATTTTTTTATTATTATTTTGTTTCTCATTCTTGATTGAAAAATCAGAGAGAAAATGTAAAATGTGAAGAGTTTTATTGTGGTTTTACCTTTACTGTGATGAAAGCCAGGTTAGTGAATTCCTTGACAAAGCCTCCGACCTGCTGAGATTCACCATTGAAATAAATCCATGGCCTGCGCTGGACCTGAACCTGTTGAAGATGAAGAGACAGTTTCAGCAAGCACAGACACAGCCAGAAGGAAAATATGACAAAGCCTAAAAGAAATTAGGAAGCAACATCAGTCTTGATTTTCAATATAATATGTTATTTTTATTTGTAGTATTTAAATAACACATAAAACTTACAATATTTTATACTAAATAAATAAATAAATTTAAACTCAGTGGTTAGATTTTTTAGATTTAGGTTACACAAATATCTCAAATAACATGACAAAGCCTAAATAGTAGAAGGCAATATTTGTCTTTATTTCAATATAATATATTATTTGTATTTGTATTATTTAAATCAATGTAATATAGAAACATTTTATACAATAATTATATAAAATAATATAAATTTAAATAACCGGACAAGAAAAAGTCTAAAAGTAGGCCACAATGATTAAGCAGTAATGATTTCAATGTTATATCTTATTTTTATTTAAATAATAATAATTTTTAAAAAACATTTTAATTATTAAAAATCAAATAATTAATACTTTACTTGAGTGAACAAATACCTAAAATACAATAAATTAAATGACCTGACAGGACTAAGCCTATGGAAAAGTAGGATGCAGCAATATGCAAAAACTCACCTCTAATAATTGAAATGGTTTGACTAGATAAACCCTAAAAGTAGGACACAACAGCAGTCTTGATTTCAATATAATATCTTATTTTCATTTGTTTTATTTTAAATAAAATGTAAAAACAATTATATTTTACTATTATTATTTTCAGTATCACTTATTGGATTTTTGCGAGTTTGGGTGCACAAATATCTATAATAGAATAATTGAAATGACCTGACAAAAGTTTTTAAACCACATTGAACTGAGCTAAACTGAACTGAACTACACTGTTCCAATTTACTATGACCTTTTATGTGAAGCTGCTTTGACACAATCTACATTGTATGAGCGCTATACAAATAAAGGTGAATTGAATTGAATTGATAAAAAGAGTAAGCCTAAAAAGAAGGACACAACAGCAGTACAATATGCAAAAACTCACCTCCTGCTGAAGCGACTCCACGAACCACTCATCTCCTAGAAAATTGCAGGCCATGTCCACATCTCCATTATACACCAGCACGCGGTATTTCTGTTGAAAAGATACTACTGACATCAACAATTACCCAGTAAACATGAATTTACACCATTAAAACTTGAATATTTCCATCACTCACGAGTGCTCCAAGAAGCTTCAGGTACTGTTTCTTCACATCCATGAACAGCCGGTTGTAGTTTAGATTAACTTCAGCACTGCAATTATTGAATTATAATTTAGTTTTTATAGAGCACATTCAAAGCAGCTAGGGCTGATCACAAAACACAAATGTGCTGTGCACAAAACATGAATAACAACAAGAAGAGAAGAAAATGCCAACAGCAATAACTGCTTAATGAAGTAAGTGCAGACAGGTTATGAAACATTAACAGCAGAGTAATAGTTTATATTGAAAAAAAATGAAATAAAACACAGAGAGAGAGAGAGAGAGAGAGAGAGAGAGAGAAAGAACACAAGATTGAAAAAGCCTCCAAGTAAAGATTTTCAATAAATTAAGATCTTAAATCTCTTGAAGGGCTATAGGGATGCAGGAGATCTTGAACACAAACAAGAATTGTAAAGTCGATCCTGAAATGGACTGTATTATTAAAGTCCACCAAATGTATAAACAAAGTTAAAATGCAATAAACGAATAATTTTAAAATTAAAAGTGTTATTTTTATTTTATTAAAAAATAATAATTAAAAATATATAAATCTAAATAAAAAATTAATTAATTAAATGTAACATTTAAATAGATTTTTTAATAATAATAATAATAATAATAATAATAATAAATGTATAAATCTAAATTAAAAAATTATAATAAATAATTTAAAAATAAAATTTTTTAATAATAATAAAAAAAATCAAAAATAAGAAATATATAAATGAAAAATAAAAATAAAATTAAAATTTAATAATAATAATAAACAACAACAAATTAAAAATATATAAATCTATATAAAAAAATAAATAAATGTAATTAAAAATTAAATATTTTTTATTTAATAATAATAATAATAATAATAATAATAATAAACAAATAAAAAAATAAATCTACATTTAAAAAATAGTGAATAAATTCAAAAATAATTTTAATTTAATAATAATAATAATAAAATGAATAAAAATAAATAAACATAAATCTAATTAAAAATAATAATTATAAATAAAATTAAAAAATAAAATTTATTTGTATTTCAATAATAATAATAATAACAATAATAATAATAATATTACTAATAATAATAAATAAAAAGAAATGAAAACAAATATTAATTTAAATAATAAACAAATAAATGAACTATTATGCATTATTATTCTGATTGGTTATCGCAATATTCAAAGGGATGTTATACCGAGACAACAACTGCTAAATAATGCAGATTCAAATTTGCTGAATGAATCGTCTTGACCGTCAGTGAACACATTCACATAATTACATACACATTAATATTTTCAGCCAGTTTAGTTTCTGTCAGCTTTGTGTTTTTGACAGTCTGGCGCCTACCTGTGACCGAATAATGTGCAGGTTTGTTAATACTCTATCAGCTGTTTAATTAAAGAGCTAGTAAACTATTAAGGCTCAGAACAATGTTTTGTCTAATTTTAATGTTTTATGGCAAGTAGCTGTGTAATAAGCGTGATAAAGTACATCCAGGCAGTTGTTTTTACAGAATAAAGCAACAGCGCTCTGTTTCACGCTAAGCTGCCAATAAACCTGTTATGTTTAGTCTGAAATTAACATGCTGGATGTACTTTATCCCTAACTTAAAGTATAGTCGGGTTACCTGCAGATGACCCAGTCCAGAGCATTAGGAGAGATGTGGAGAGCAGACTTGACCAGCGGGTTATTCAGGTACAGTGTTGATGGAGTGGAGTTTGTGCACGGAGGATCCAGCTTCGTAGATTTAAACAGAGACACCACACCTCGCATTTTCTGATCCAACAACAAGAACACTCATGCAGATTAACATTCAAAAACAACAGAGAAATTAGTTTCTATAAACACTGCTCAACACGGACTCTTAAAGTCGTTTTTTTCCAACTATGTAAGTCAACAATGACCATCAATTATGATACCAACTGGTTTCATAATCTCTTCTTTTGTTTAAAAGGGGTGGTCCACTACGGTATCACATTTTAAACTTTGGTACATTTGTAATGTAGCTGTGTGAACATAAACAGCATCTCTGAATGTAAGGCGCTCAAAGTTCAATGCAAAGGGAGACATTGGTTTTTGAGTTAGCTTAGCAAAGCCTACAGTGAACGAATTTTGGGGACTACAAAAAAAAAAAATACTTCCGGGTCAGTGAGATCACAAACGTACTTTTACCGCACACACGCACTGCAGAGCTAAGGGGCGTGGCCAGAGGCGCTGTAATGTTACAGCAGAGAAAGCTGAAGTGGCGTCCAAACGCTGCTATTTCCACAGAGCTTCTTCGGTTTCTGTATTTGGGCTTCCAAAGGACACGACACAAAGACAGAAGAGCTTACAGTTCAATATTAATTTTGTTCCAGAGAATTATTAAATACATAGGAAACTACTATGTCTGTGTATAGAAACTATAGTCTGTGTGTTTTTATTTGTTAAAACATGTACAGTGTCTAGCGTTAAAGGTATGCTGTAGCAAGGATGTAAACAACAGGAAATGCTGTTTGGCGTCGCTAACAATTTAGCTACAAATTCATATTTATCAGTCAAACAGCTGCAAACACAATTACACACTTCACCAGCGCGTGCGTGTCTCTTTATAAGGCGCTTTTCCATGCGTTTTCCATCTCAGATAATGAACTCGCAAAAGAAATGTGAATGATTCATATTACTTACACAGGCATATTCCAAATATATGTGAAAGACGTCATGTAACACGTTGAGTTAAAAAAAAAAAAAAACAGAAGAGCTCGCCTAACTCGTGTAGCAGCAGAAAAATCTATCAAAGCTCACACAGGTCGCATCCCGCATCTTGTGCTTTATTTTTCTGTCTACAGCGTCACTGTCTATTACAGAACAATAACTTAATCCGAGCATCAGAGAAAAAAAATAAACACCGGTCCCGCGCACATGCGGTTCTTGTGTTACACACGTCTACAGACAGTTTACACACACACACACACACACACACACACACACACACACACACACACACACACACACACACACACACACACACACACACACACACACACACAATGGGGATCTCTCTTAAAAGGAGCCACTCCCAATTTTCACTCGTTACAGACACATGTCAGATTTTATTTTAGAGAGCGGGCATGAGGTTGACTGACTGTTTACACGGCACAAAAGCGCGTGCTTGTACGGGCGTGATGTGGAGCCGATCCGCGAATTGCAGCACATTATGACAGATGACCAATCAGAGCCGCTTGAGGGCGGGCCTTTCAGAGGAACTAGGAAATATGACAGTCGTATCATGTTAGCTGAGTAGCTGTTTATAATAAAAGTGAGATTTATGAAAAAAATAACGTGGTTTCCTTTAAGTGAAACATGAGCACACATTGCTTTACATCTTATAAACACAACCAAGCCTTAAAATTACATTCTGGACCACCCCTTTAATGGCACAATGTATTATTTTCACCACTAGAGGGAGTGCATTCACAACAAACAAAGTCATATTCTGATTATGTCGTGACTGAGTGTGAAATTTTAGGAGTTACATCCAAAGAAACACCTCCAAAAATCATGATGATGACTAAAGTATTCATATTGTGCCTTCAATAGAATAAACTAATATAAAAACATGGCATTAAATAAATATATGATGAAATGACATATGTTCCATGTCAGCAACAATAGTTGTTTTCATGGCAAAAAAACATTACATTAATAAATATACAATTAAAAACTACAAACAAATGAATACATAAATTAGATATTTTTTTAAACATTAACATATGCTCAAAATTCTCAAATTACAAATATGAAACACATTAGAGCAAAAAAAATGTCGACAATTCTTGAGGTGAACTGGTGCTTTAATTAAAACTAGTTCTCTCCTTGTAAAAGTACAAATACTTAAATTAATTTCACAGGAGGGCTACTAATTTAATCTCCGTAATAATGAGCTTGTAATGTTAAATTTTTCCTTTTAACCCTTTAAAAGAACTATATTTGTTGCCGTCCAAACTCAAAACATAGTAGTTCTTCTTTACCTCGCTCTGTGCTTTGCTCCACTGATGGTTGATGAAGTGGTGGCCCAGATCTCGAATCACAAACTGGCCATTTTCAAAGCTGGATTCAAAACACAGAACAAGATGACACAGATTATAATGTCATTATAATGGAAGTCAAAACAGCCACGCACATAACGAAAGGGTAGTTAACTTGACAGAGTGTATTGCTGGATTTTTGAAGATTTTCAAAGCATTTCCTCAAAATAGGTGTCAAAATAAGGTTTTTCATCAAAAATCATTCCATTTGCTGAACCACATAGAAAGTTGTGGGCAAATTAAGACTCAAAATCACCCCAGAGTGGATGAAAACATGCCCAACAGCACATAAAGGTTAAAATAAATAACATGTACATCATCTGAAAGTCACTGCATGCTCACCCAAATCTCTGGCCGACTCCTCCAGGACAGGGTGCATACAGGTTATACATGTTGAGTCCAGACTGATAGACAATTCCTTGAACTGTGTTGACCTACAGAGGAAGAAAAAGAGGAGAATAACGTCCTATAGGAATGTGACTGAATATGTATGTGAATATGTATATGTAGTATAATTAGTTCAGCTTACAGAAGAGGAGCAGTTCACATCCTGGTTGTCGTAGAAATTACACACTCCATCTTTGCAGCAGAATTTCTGCAGGTCGTTCCACAAGCTTTAAAAAAATTTAATTAATTAATTAATTTAATTAATTAATTAATTATTATTATTATTAATAATAATAATAATAATAATAATAATAAAAGAAAAAAAGAAAATGAATTAAGTTAAAATATTTTTATGAAACTAAAGGAATAATATTTTAATGTAATTAATTATAATAAAAAATGAAAATATATAAAAAGGTTTCAAAATTAAATAATTTAATACAATATTAAATTAAAATAAAATGAATTAATTAAAATAAACTATTAAATTTAATATGAATACATTTAAAAAGTAAATTTAATACAGAATTTTATTTTAATTAATTAATTTTATTTTTGATTGTGTATTAAATTTAACCTTTAATGCATTGTTGTATTTAATATTTTATTTTAATTAATTCATTTTATTTTAAATATGACAATGCATTAAAAACTAGATAATTTCATATAAAATTAAATTAAAATAAAATGAATTAAAATATATATTAATACATTAAATATGAAAACTCATTCAAAAGTTAATTTAATACAAAATTAAAATAAAATGAATTAAAATAACATTAAATTTGAAAATGCATTCATAATTAAATACAAAATAAATGAATTAATTCAAATAAAATAAATATTTTATTTGAATTAATTCATTTATTTTGTATTAAATTTAATTATGAATGCATTTTCATATCTAATTTAATATTTTATTTTTATTCATTTATTTTATTTTAATTTTGTATTAAATTATTTAATTTTATATGCATTTTCCTATTTAATTTAATATTTTATTTTAATTGTTTATTTTTAAATATGAAATCGCATTCAAAAGTTAAATAATTTTAAACAAATTTAAAATAAATTAAAATAAAATATTAAATTAAACAGTAAAATGCATTCAAAATTCTATTTAATACAAATAAAATAAATTAATTTAAAAAAATAATAAATTACATATGAAAATGCATTTAAAATTAGAAAAAATACAAAATTTAATTAAATTAATATTTTATTTAAATTAATAAATTTTATTTAATATAATTCTGTATTAAATTATTTAATTTTAATATTTAATTTAATGCATTGTTATATTTAATTTATTATTTAATTTTAATTAATTCATTTTATTTTAAATATGATAATGCATTAAAGTAATTCAATACAAAATTTAATTAAAATAAAATGGATTAATTAAAATTTCATAACATTAAATATGAAAATGCGTTCAAAGTTAAATAATTTAATACAAAATACATTCTAAATTAAATACAAAATCCACACATATAAGAAATTTAAAAAGTTACATTTTCATTAGTGTATGTGTTTTAGTAATAATGGCATATAAGAATAAAAGTGCATGTTAAACAGAGCAACATGATTCAATACATATGAAAACTCTGTACCTGGTCCCAAGAAGTCCATGATAGTATGCAAAATAGACCAGCGAATTGTCATTTAGCTCATAACTGGACAAGCCATTTCCAACAGCAATCCCCTGCAGCACACAAATACACACGTCATACTGAATGCTCAATGTCGGTTTTGTTTATGCAGACGAAGTCCCTCCTACCTTTAAATTGATGCTGCTGTCCTCCATGACTATCTCAGCCAATGTGGGAATGTAGATTCCTCCATAACTCTCTCCAGTCAGGAAAAACTCATTCTTGCTGAACTCAGGAAACAACTGGAAGAACGTTTTCAGAGCCAAGTAGTTGTTTATGGCCACCTGGAAAAACCATTTATTTATAATAACAATAACAACAACAACAACAATAATAATAATAATAATAATAATAATAACTACAACAACAATAATAATAATCTTAATAAAAAAATAATAAATAAAATTTGCAGGAGTAGGAATAATAATAATAACAATAATAACAATAATAACAATAATAACAATAATAATAATAATAATAATAATAATAATAATAATAATATATTATTATTACTACTACTACACAATTACATATTAATACTACTAATAATTACAATATCATTATTAATGAATGCAATTTTGAGAGTGTAGAAACAACAACAACAATAATAATAATAAATTATTTATTCATTTATTAAATTAATTCCCTCTGCACAAATACATTTATAAACTTTCAATTTAATTGTGTAGGACTAGGAATAGTAATAATAATATTAATAGTAATAATAATAATAATAATAATAATAATAATAATAATAGTAACAATTATAATACATTATTATTATTATTATTATTATTACTCTTACTACTACTACTACTATTATTATTATTACTATTATTATTATTATTATTATCATCATCATCATATGTAATTGTGTAGACATAGGAATAATAAAATTAATTATTATTATTATTAATATTATTATACATGCATACATACATGTGCAAGAGTTGGAATAACAACAATTAACAAAATACCAAATGTAAATAGATTAAAATAAAACGCATATCAGATTTGAACTACACTGCAGTTGTATAATAATCATCACTATATTACTTAAATGATTTATAACAAAATGATTTATATGTAAAATGCTCATGCATACACATTTGAAAGCCTATCACACACCTCAGTGTCATTGGTTGTGTACTGCTTGTCATCAGAGTAGGAGAAGCCGACACCTGCTGGTGACTCCAGGTATAAAACATTTGCAATCTGGAAAAACAGTCCAATTTAGAACAATAAAAGAAGAGGAGAACATCATGTGACTGGTTTAAGGAAGCATAATAAACCAATAACTGAAAATGCAAAGCTGGCCCTTTTACTTCCTCATTTCACAGGACAAAAATGGATTTGATAATGCTGAAGTACTTTAATTAATAAATAAAAAAAATAGAGTAAACCCACACCTTGTTCCAAGAATAAGGATTATATTCTAGAGTTGCACCATCATCTTGGATCTGTAAAACAAAAAGCATCTATAAAGCAGATGTTTTTAATGCTTTGTAAAGTATTACTGAACTATAAAACCAACAGAAGACTGTTAACAATGTTACTATAAAATCAACACAGACGCTGTTAGAAATTGAAGCATAAAATCAAAAAACTAATTACTGATGCAAACAGAACTACAAAATAAGCACAGTAGAGCTAAAATCTGAATTATAAAATAACGAGTTAAAACTGAACCATTAAATCAAATGGTATTGCACAAAACTGAACTATAAAATCCAGTCACAATTAAAAGTGTACTATAAAATCAGCACAGAAGTGCTAAAAACTGAATTATAAAATCAGTTACTGTTAAAACGGAATCAAAGTCAAAGTTATTGTATAAAACTGAACTATAAAAATCAAGTTACAGTTAAAAGTAAAACTATAAAATATTAAAATATAAAATCAGCACAGTAAAGTGAAAATTATAACTAAAAACAATTACTGTTCAATATTGAACCATCAAATCAGCACAGTTAAGTTTAGAATATGTTACTATTATATAATTCATTCGGCTTAGTCCCTTATTTATCAGGGGTCACCACAGCGGAATGAACCGCCAACTATCCCAGCATATGTTTTTTTACGCAGTGCATTCCCTTCCAGCGAGGTGACGTGGTGGAGCAGTAGGTAGTGCTGTCGCCTCACAGCAAGAAAATCGCTCGTTTGAGCCTCGGCTGGGTCAGTTGGCATTTCTGTGTGGAGTTTGCATGTTCTCCCCACGTCTGTGCGGGTTTCCTCCGGGTGCTCCGGTTTCCCCCACCAGTCCAAAGACATGCGGACCAGATGAATTGGGTAAGCTAAAACTGTCCGTAGTACACGCGTGTGAATGAGTGTATGGGTGTTTCCCAGTACTGGGTTGCAGCTGGAAGGGCATCCGCTGCGTAAAAAAACATATGCTGGATAAGTTGGCGGCTCATTCTGCTGTGGCGACCCTAGATTAATAAAAGGAACAAGCCAAAAAGAAAATGATTGCCCTTCCAGCCGCAACCTAGCACTGGGAAACACCCATACACTCTCACATACACACACACTCATTTACTACAGCCAATTTAGTTCATCCAATTCACCTATACCACATGAGCTTGGACTGGGAGAAACCGGAGCACCCGGAGGAAACCCACACCAACACGAGGAGAACATGCAAACTCCATATAGAAATGCCAACTGACCCAATCGAGATTCGAACCAGTGACCTTCTTGCTGGGAGGCGATAGTGCTAACAACTGAGCCACTGTGCAGCCCACTATTTTATATTATTTATCAATTTTATTTGTTGATTTTACAACTGTAAACTGAAAACCGAAGTATAAAAATACTGTTAAAACCATAAAATCAACACAATTACTGTTAAAAACTGAACAATAAAATCAGTTAGACAAGTCGGGAGAGTTAAAACAAACAAACAAATTACAAAATCAACACAAACACAGTTAATGATTTTACCATAAAAACTGAACCGAGTCATCAACAGTACTGTTAATAAAACTAAAACTATTATATCAGCAGTGCTGTTAAAAACACAAGATAAAATCAACACTGCACTGTAAAAAAACCCTCAAAAGATTTAATCAGCATAGTACTGTGAAAAAAACCTAAAAGATAATCAACACAGCGCTGTAAAAAAAAACATCTAAACTATAAACTCAGCAGTTATTGTTAAAAGCAGAAGAGCTTTGATTTCTCACCAGAAAAGGGCCGTGTTCAGTGAGCAAACCATCCATAGAGCTGCATCCTGGACCCCCATTCAGCCACAGAACAACCGGACTGCTGACCGGATCTTTCTGAGACTCAACAAACCTGTCCAGCAAGACAAACACACACATGGATAGATACACAGGAAGATAGAGATAGAGATAAAGATAGACACACACACACACACAAACAGACAGACCCAAACCACAGAGAACAGCACACACGCACAAACAGACAACACAAATCATACACACACACACACACACGCATGCACAAACAGACACACTCACAAACAGATACACAGACCACAGAGAACCACACACAAACAGACAAACACAAACCACACACCGAGGCATGCACAAACAGACACATGCACAGATACATACATACATACATACATACATACATACACACACACACACACACAAACCAGAGGACCACACACAGACAAACCACACACAGATACAAACACGTACGCATATATACAAACACACAGACCGACAGACATACACACACAGACAAACATGCACAAAAATACAAACAAGACAGACACACACACAAACAAACCACACACATGCACAAATACACAGACTTTCACACACACACACACACACACACACACACACACAACAACAGAGGACCACACACACACATGCACAAACAGACACGCGCACAAACAGATAGACACATATACGGATGTATACAAACACACAGACACAGACAGACCGACACACACGCACAAACAAACAAACAAACAAACAAACAAACAAAGCAGCAGACAGACACAGACAACCAATCCACAGAGGACCAAGCACACAAACAAACACAACACAAACACACACATATACACATTTATACAAACACACAGACAGACAGACAGACACAAACAAACCGACACGCATGCACAGACACACACAACCAAACCACAGAGGACCACACACAAACAAACACAACACAAACACAAACAGACACACACATATACAAACACACAGACATAGAGAGACAGACAGACAGACACACACACACAAACACACAGACATAGACAGACACACAAAGACACACAAGCACAAACACACAGACATACAAGGACAGACACTCACACACACGACCAAACAAACAGACAGACATTCACAAAGCAGCAAACAGACAGACACACAGTCACATATGGACAACTGTAAACCCATTCTAAATGAAAGTAAGGCTGTCCTGCTGACCAGTAGTGAAGGTGCTTGTTGTCCGCCACATTGAAGTATCCAGAATAGTGTTTGAAGCTGGGCTGTTTGGAAAGTCCAGGCAGATATTTGATCTCATCCGCATCTGGAGCTGCAAAAGCCTCCAGAAGCCCCAGCAGCAAACACACCAACACAAGATGCATCTGAAACACACCAACAGTAACTCAGTTCACCTTCCAACCTAATCTATAAACTAAAATAACACCAAAAACCAAAAGAGAAACTGTGAATCATTTATGTAACTCCAATCAGGAAATTAGGATTGTTTCTCTTACGATTAAAAACAAATGGGTGTGCTGACGTTATTAAGTAAACGTCGATTTACAAAATGACCCAAAGTAGTGTTATTTTACTGGTCTTACCTTCCCAGGTGTGGTAAAAGAAACGATACGCCAACCGGCTGGGAAATTAAGTAGACTTAAAACTCATGTGACTTCAACTTTCCCGTGGAGTCACATGATAGATTGCGTCTTAGTGTGTCAAAATAAAAGTTTGCAGCGTTTCAGGCAACTGTAGTAGCTGTAGACACAGACAGACAGACAGACAGACAGTTAGATAGACAGACAGACAGTTAGATAGATAGATAGATAGATAGATAGATAGATAGATAGATAGATAGATAGATAGATAGATAGATAGATAGATAGATAGATAGATAGATAGATAGATAGACAGACAGTTAGATAGATAGATAGATAGATAGATAGATAGATAGATAGATAGATAGATAGATAGATAGATAGATAGATAGATAGATAGATAGATAGTTAGATAGATAGACAGACAGACAGATAGATAGATAGATAGATAGATAGATAGATAGATAGATAGATAGATAGATAGATAGATAGATAGATAGAATGTTATCTCAAAAACAGTTAACAACAAAAGAATACATCAATTTTGAAACTTAGAACTTTAGAAAAATATAGCAATGGTGTTACATAATGCACATTACTTGTATATTACACAAAAATGTAAAAGATATATAAATTAAATAAATAAAATAAAAAATAAGGGGTGGTGTGGTGGCACAGTGGGTAGCGCTGTCACCTCACAGCAAGAAGGTCACTGGTTTGAGCCTCGGCTGGGCCAGTTGGCATTTCTGTGTGGAGTTTGCATGTTCTTCCCGTGTTGGCATGGGTTTCCTCCGGGTGCTCCGGTTTCCCCCACAGTCCAGACACATGCGCTATAGGGGAATTGAATAAGCTAAATTGGCCATAGTATACAAGTGTGAATGCTGGAGCGTATGGGTCTTTCCCGGTGATGGGTTGTGGCTCGAAGGGCATCCGCTGCGTAAAACATATGCTGGATAAGTTGGCAGTTCATTCCGCTGTGGCGACCCCAGATTAATAAAGAGACCAAGTTGAAAGAAAATGAAGAAAAATAAAAAATAAGACAACAATTTATATATGGTTATACTTTTTTATATGCTCATTAAAGTAAACAGATAGATAAACAGACGGATGGATAGGAAGATGGATGGATGGATATTTTATATATAGATATTATAGCTATTTAACATAATGATTGAAATAGCCTTATGCTGTAGAATAAACTAAGAAATACACAATTTGTTCATAAAGAATTACCTCTGATTCCATATTCCCACATTGAAAAAAATACATGTTTGAGCTGTTCTTATCCGATGGATGTGATACTTTTGAGGGAAAATCGTCATTGTATATATTTAGAATTTTAATATATGGACGACTAGTTCGGTTGTCTTATTCTTAAAAAAAATTCTAAGCCTGTCAATAAGGAAATAAAACACTTTGTTTTAAAGAGAATGATGAGTACATCAACCGGGACTCCTCAACCCGTACTTTTATTTTGGAAAACAGCCCCGTCAACACTGTCTCTAAGCAACTCGCACTTCCGCACAGGATTACCGCACGGTTGCGGCTGTTTTGCAGCGGGACTTTCATCTCAATCTTTTCGCACAATCAAGACTCCGTAAGAAAATCACCGGATCCTTTCAAGCTTCCCATGGTGACGGTAAGGCTTTGCTTCCAACATCCGACAAAAATATTCTAATAAATGTTAAGTTCTGGATCTCAAACTGCAGCCATTGTTTTTGATGTAACGTTAGCGCTAAGCTAATTGTTAACCGGTCTATCAGTCGAATCTTAACGTGTTATTGTTTTGATTGTTTAAAAAAAAAAGCCGCAAAGCTCGTTTTGTAATTTAACAAGGATCAAAATCTTTCATCTCGGGGAAAAACCATATACGAGTGAATTCAGAGCGACGGAGCATCTGCTGCGCTGATTTCTGGAGCAACATGGCGTCTGCTCGAGTCGTGCACTAGCCGAAATGTGCGCCTTTAACCGCAATGCATTCAATAGGCAGAATATTCACCAAACAGTCTGCATCATTTTCATGAGAATATGCGGCTTCTGTCGTCTGCAGGTGGATTTTCGTGGTGTTTTACACGGTTTGATTTCGCGTGACGTCACACACGGTTACAAAATGGCTGACGAGAATTTGCCCTGTCCGCTTTCACTCTTTGGCCTGCTTTTTTAACTCTACCTTTTGGATAGTAAAAAGGAGAGGCACAATAATGATTGAATGGCAGTGTATTAATGTACTAAATATCGAAAAATATTTGCATTAGCAGTTAACTGTCTTGGTTGTACGACTGAAATAGGTATTATATTTTGTATTGTACGATATATCACTATAAACATTCAGAAAAATAACAACATTGGTTATTTGAGAGCAAAAGTTATATTTTTTAACATTTATTTTTTTACAATTGGACTCAACATATAGAAATACTATTGCAGATTTGTTTAGTAAAAATATGTAATCCACCTCCTGCCTTAATCTCTGTTAATAGAATATTTTGTTATGTAATTTAGACTATGATATAGAGCATTTGGTAATGTCATTGGCCCATGAACATTTCCTGCTTATCAAACTATTTAATAACTGTAACGAGGCAATTTAATCACAATTTAATGATAAAACGGCTGTCGTAACATTATCAATGTGTGGCTCTTTTTGGATTTTCAGAAGCTATAAAAATTAAAAATGTAAAACAGGAAATACGCTGAGACCATTGTTTTTGTTCACATCCCTCAAAATGGTCTATATTTCTAAAATGGCATCTTACTCTATTTATTTAGAATATTTTATATGCTTTTGATAGTCATACATTAATAAAAACATACTCTCCTTGCTGTAGAAGTATTTAAATTGGAACAACATTCATCGGGTAAAATAGCTTTAAAAACTCAGGGTCTAATGACATTTGGTAGCTTATCAAAATGTCAGATATAAGAAAAAGACAATGCAGACTACAAAGACTACAGCGTTTGTCTTTGGTGATGAAAACATGCACAATTTCCGTCAGGTGCAAGTTGCATTGCTAAAATGGAAAATAGACTTCAAGTCGGTGCTTTATTGTTGAGCGAAAAGTCGTCAGGTCGTGACTGCCAACATTTTTACTGACTGAATTCTGTTCAAGCGTCACCTCTATATTTTGGATATCTGATTTTTACATTTGGACATCCTGCAATAAACACTTGGGGAGCATTTTAAGTTTATCCCCATTAACGTTGGGGACTCTTTCAGGTCTGTCTGGTTGGTGTTTCCTTCAGCGAAAGGTCTCGTGTTTTCCGTTTCGTGATTTGTGGTCGGTTCATCCAACAGGTTTTCCCTTTCGTCTTCATCAAGAATCAATCCTTCTTCAAATGTTTGAATAAATGCACAATCTAATGAGAATGTTCCTGAAAATCCCTAGGCCTCCTTCAATCAAGTGCTTTAAGCATAAAACATTTTATTTGGTGTGAATGACCATAGTTTTCTTGATCAGGCAGCAAAACACGGCATGTAAATCAACTTTGAACTGAATATGTTGTGAATCTTCTCAAGAGTGTCTTTAAAGTCAACATGAAACTGCGTAGATCCTTTTTTCATATTATAAAATAAAAATAGATAACAGTAAATCAATTGAATCAGTATTCTTTCGCACTTGCAATTGCTATTTATTTAGATGGTAAATGTTGATGTCATGTTGACTTGTAAAGACTTCTGCAGTGTTTTCTTATTTTGTCCAGACATTTTACCTTTGGAATCTCTCTTTCCTTACATGTCGATGCATCGTCAATTTCAAGACCTTGGGGGAAATATAGCTAAACAAATAGTCTTGTATCTAAAATCAACTGCAAGCGTTCCTTGAAAGCGGGCCTTGACCTAAATCTCGTAGAGCCATGTCGCACAGAAGAAGTCGGAGTGCTACACCACCACCTTCGTACGTCACCAACAGCAATGAACCTCGCGACCTGGAGCGAAGGATTTTTGTTGGAAATTTGCCTACGGCACACATGGCGAAGAAGGACATGGAGGATCTTTTCAGGCCATATGGGAAAATCCAGGGTTAGTAGCGAATAAATTTAAAGACTTCGAAAAATTATGTGTGTTTTATCCACAGTTCTTTAATCTCGAGATCTTAATAGCGTTTTGGAGAAAGATAAGGAAGCTTAGGCCAAAAATCCACCAATAAAACGCTTTTTTTTTTTGCGTTAAAACGAAAATGATTGTTCCCTTTTTCAGCTTTTGTCCCTGTTTCGTGGGTATGGATTTGTGCAGTTTGAACGATTGGAGGATGCAGAGGCCGCTAAAGCCGGACATAACGGTCGAGTTTATAGAGGTTATAAACTAGGTAAGGTCTGATTTAGTATTTAAACGCAGGAGCTATTAGATTTGACGAAAAAAAACAAGTCCTTGTATGTAATTTTACTGTAATTCCACTGTCGTGAATTTAATAAAGCAAAGCATTTAAACTTCATCTACTAAGAAACTGTGTCTAAAGATTTTTTTTTATGTAAAGGTATATGCTAAATAAAACCAGTTGCCACTTATCAAATAAGTTACATTTTAATGTCTTCTGATGTACATGCATACATTTTATTCCCCTTCATTTAACTGGTCTTGTTCATTACTGGGGAATTAAAATTGCACAACAATGTTGTGCCATTTTTTGAATTGGTAATGCATTCAATTGGTGCTTTTTCAGTGGCTTCTTATAACTATTTGTGTAAAGTGGCAGTTCTTATTGGTGGTTTAGATTAGTTAGGTATTTAGTAAGCGTTTATAGTAGGGAACAATCTAACCCTGATGTACAAAAGCACAAGTTCACAAGATCCTGCACTGCATTTTAGGGGGAGGGGGGTATTTAGAATCTTTCAAACATTAAATAAAAAACCTTGAATAATTTCAATTGTTGTAATTTACTGTTTGTTTGTGTTAATGTAACATTTTTGTTTTTGCCATAATGATACATGGCAATAAAACAATAAATAAGTACAATGACTACTTTACAAATTGTAGTATTTACTTTTAAACTATTATTGAAATGCTTATAATTTAACCAGGATGCAGAACAAAGTGTTTCTGTTTTGTTAATCAAACATTCGTTTGGCTCTGAAATATTTCCGTCATCTGTCATGTTGAACGTTTGGATTGGTTTATTTTCAGATGTAAATATGGCAGCTGAGAGACGACAGAATAAATCCAGATCAAGTCCTCCACGCAGGTAATGTATCGCTGGGATCTTTTTGCTACTGAAGACGACGTCTATCGAGAATTTTGGTAACCGTTTTTTCCCTCCACACCGGAATTCACCAAAATCGCGAAATCATTGTCGGGTGCGCAAAATCGGTTCAGTTTACATTTCCCGTGGCTTTCTCGCTTTTTTAGTTTCAGTTTTTTTTTTTTTCCTTCCAATTTTCCTTTTAGTTGTATCAGACTTAACTGAAATAAAGTTGAAGGGTAATTTGAGTGCATTTCCCTTGGTGTGTTTCTTGTCTAAACGGTGTGTAATTCATTCTGTTCACTTACTATGCACGGTTTTCAAAATCGTCAACTGACAGTTGCAGGTTCTCGGACACTCCAATTATCACTTCCTAAAACATAAAAAAAAATTCATGTACCTGAATGGGATGTAAAGAACTAAACAGTTATTTAAACAGTTTCAGTTGTTCACTTAATTGTTGGATTTCTAAATTAGTTTTTGGAGGTTGCCAGGTTGGTGTGTATCTTTCCAGTCACCACCTTGTCTGTTCATCACCTCTGTTTTTAAAACCATTATTTTAGCTAATCATTTTGCTGACATGGATCGGAGTGGAAGCACATAAAAAAAAGTGCTGTTTGACTTTGTTAAAATGCATTCTATTTAGCAAAAATGTAAATAAAAACTGTATGACTCGTGGAAACTCAGTGGAACTAAAGATCACTAATGATTATCACGAACAGATAAGGTTCGAATTTTAATTTAATTTCTGAAAGGGTTCTATTTAGAATTTGCGACGGATCGTTAATAAAAAAAAAATGACGTGAATTTTGTGACGAGCACCACTTATGCTTGTACGGTACAACAAAACAAAATGTTCATTCTGTTTTTTACCATTTTATTTAAATCTTGTAACCATTTTTAAGCGCTTAAGTTAAATTTTGTAACCTTAATGGAGATTAGTTTTGGGGAAACGTGTTTAGTTGTCATGTTGATTGAGTGTATTCATTCTGTTCAGGCCATCCAGCTCTTATGGGGAGAGTCGCGAGCCCCGTCCTCGCTCTCGGTCCCCCGTGCACGGACGAGATTCTCGATACCACCGTGAAAGTCGAGAGATGAGGGCCAACAGCCGTGAACCACGTCCCGCTTCGACACGTGAACATGAGGATAGACCCCCGGCTGAAGAACGATACAGGGGGTCCGAGAGCAGGGAGAAGGAGCCTTCTTTAAGGTGCACAAACAGGATATTTAAAGGCGTCATGAACTGAGAAACAAAAATTTCCTTGATCTTTTTACATATAAGAGGTTGTAATACTACTAAAAACATCCAAAACATTTCAGAACTGAAAACTATGTGATTCCTCTAAAAACAGCTTGCATTAAAAGGCAGTCTGAGGAAACCACAGGTTCTGGAACATTCGACTTGGAGCAGTGGCCATTAACTAAAAGTCTACATCCACTATGTCCTTTCAAACAGTGCGTTCTGACAAACAGGACAAAAAAAAGCCAATTACTTTAAAACTAAATTATGATGTTTTTATTTTAAAAATCTCAGTAGAGAAGAGTGCTAAAAAGAAGATAGTTCATGAACCCTTAAAGATTGATTTGGTAATTTTGTTCTTAAATTTCAGTCGTTTTTCAGTGTAAATGTACTGTGTTTCCACAGAGAGGAAAGTTATGATCGTTACTATCGTGGCGAGTACGATTATTATCGGAAGAAAGATGAGGCGTACTCTGACGCTACAGAGACCCCTGGAATGGCAGAAGAGAGCAGAGGGTGGGTTTCTAACAGTTTTACTAACATTTTGTATTTTTAAAATAGTTTGCCTTGTTGCCATGAAGAAAATTAAGGTTTTTATGAGAAATAAATGTTTACACAGAGTAAAGATTTTCATTTTGCTACATAAGTTTAATGAAAATATGGTGCAGCAAATGTTACTCTTGACTAGTTTTTTGTGTTCAGATAATTGACAAAAATAACAAGACATAGAGATCTTTGTGCAGGTACCTAAGCTGGTTAGGTTAGCTATTAAGGTATTTATAGAATGATTGGTTTTAAACAACTGATTCTTTTAGAAATTTAGCGACTGTTTGAATGAAGCGAAAAATTTAGCAAAAGTGACTTCATTAATGGATGACTGATATGATATGACAGGGCTTCACAAACTCTGTAATGGAGGGCCGGTGTCATGCAGATTTTGGCTCCAACTTCCCTCAACACACATACATGGATGTTTCTAGAAAACCTAGTAAGAGCTTGATTAGCTAGCCCAGGTGTGTCTGATTGGGGTTGGAACTAAACTTTTCAGGACACCGGCCCTCCAGGATAGAGTTTGAGAACCCCTGTGAGATAATATGATTAAATTCAAGGCTTGCTAAGTGTTTGTTTCTGCATTGACAGAAGAGCGCATGCGTCCTGAAGAGCGGCGCAGGAACGAACTCTATCGGCAATATTATGAAGAGCTGCAGAAGCGATATGATCTTGACAGACCAGTGGACTGCTCTGTCATAGTAGTCAACAAGCTGCAAAAGTAAGCCTTGAACACTCAATTAAACATCTTAAACTAGGTTTATTGGTCATTTTACTGGAGTAAACGTTTTGTGTGTGCGTGCAGGGAATATGCTGAAACGGTGGGCAGGAAAGTTCGGGATCTGGGTATGGTGGTGGATCTAATCTTCCTGAATACTGAAGTGTCTTTAACTCAAGCTCTGGAGGACGTAAGCCGAGCTCGTACACCCTTTGCCATCATTATTACCCAGCAGCACCAAGTTCATCGTTCCTGTACAGTCAATATCCTCTTTGGGACACCACAAGGTATGTGTTCCTCCATTCCTTTTAAAAATGTAAAAATCAGATGCAACTAAATACTATGGCTATTAAAACCAATATAAAACAGGCAATAAGTAATCATATAGATAAGCATGTGATCTTTTTCTGTTGTTGCAGAGCACAGGAACATGCCCATTCAGGACGCCATGGTTCTGGTGGCGGCACAACTTTGAAACCTTTAAAGTTGAGCACCGCGCTAAAGAAAGGGACGAAACTTGCTAGGAAGGCGGCAAGATGGCTGATGACGTGTTAATGAGGGAACATGACAGAGAGGGTTCATCCCGTTTCTGTCCTCACTGCAGTTACGCTGCTGTCCGAGGGCAGGTACGTCAAAAACAGTAGCGTCTAATGGTTTATTTATATATATATATATATATATATATATATACACACACGCATGACTTTTGGTTAATGCATCTTTTAAAAATGCAAATATTTAGAATAGATTGACGTTTTAGGTAGTCAGTTTAGTAGTTTTTGTTTGTTCTGTAAAGTTTAGCTAATTTAACATTTACTAAAATGAACAATAATTGTACAGATTTTATTAATCAAAGTTTAAAAATTAAAAAAAAATAATAATTTTTCCTTTTTTTTTTTTTTTTTTTTTTTTACTGATATTTACTAATGCATTATTAAAATCCAACACTGTGCTTGTTAGTTACTTCAACTTGGATGAATTCTGTAATAAATGTATTGTTCATGTTTGTTCATGTTACTAGATACATTAATTTTAATGAACTGTACCTTATCGTGATTTTGTATTTGTCTAATAACTAAAACAAAACATTAATTTGTCATTTAGTTGACAATATTTCAGTTGTCAATTTTCTTTATTTAATGGCATATTGCTTTTTTGCTGTGTAATTGGGAGTCAGGGCTGTTTAACTGGTTAAGTTGGATTGACAAATATCTTTGCACCTCTCAGGTTTATGACTCCAGAAGAGCTGGCCAGGCTAATCGAATATCTCCGAGATAAAGTGATCGTCTTGTCAGAAGCACTACTGACACAGGTAACTTCTATTAGTGTATTTAAAGGGCTAGTTCACTGAAAAAATGAAAATTCTGTTAATTACCCTCAAAATAAAAATTCTGTTAATTACCCTCAAAATGAAAATTCTGTTAATTACCCTCAAAATAAAAATTCTGTTAATTACCCTCAAATGAAAATTGTTAATTACCCTCAAATAAAAATTCTGTTAATTACCCTCATGTTGTTCCAATCCTCTGAGAACTTGGTTCACCTTCAGAACACAATTGAACATTTTAGAATTTCTCTCTTTCTCCACAGAAGTGTCCCGAGATAGCTCAAAGACCAGAAAAGGAAAAAAAAACAGTTAAAACATTACATGTGACTTTAGTGGTTTTACTGTAATCATATAAGCTCAAACACTTGTGCATAAAAATATATTTTTTAAAGGAAATATGTTAACATAGGTTTGTTTTCACTTAGATCTTCTGTTCCACATCAGATAGGGTGTGCGTTTTACTATGGGCAGCACCATGAAGCTGTTTTTCAAGTGTTTCTTGAGCTATGTATGATTACAGTTGAACCTCTGAAGTCACATGTAAAGTTTTGACTGTTTTTGCCTGAGCATCTCTGGATGCTTGCTGTCTATAGAGGATGAGAGTGCTCTAGAGTTTCATCTAATATCTTGATCTGTGTTTTGAAGATGATACGAAGGTCTCATTGGATTGAACAAACATAAAGGTGAGAAATTAAAGGCAGAGTTCACCCCAAAAAATCATCATTTACTCTCGCTTCTTTCAATGCTGTTTGAGTTGATAAGCTGAAAAGATGATATTTTGAAGATGCTGGTTGATTGTACCCATTGACTTCCATAGTAGGAAAAACAAATACTATAGAAGTCCATAGTTACAGGTTTTCCATCTTTTTTTTTAATAATCTTCTTTTGTGATCAACAGCATAACGAAACTAAAAGTTTTTGAACCACTTGAGGGCGAGTAAAAAGTGTTGGTTTTTTCACTTTTGAGTGAACTGTTCCTTTTAATAACAGACTTCTCATTTCTGAGGGAACTGATCTATTAAAGGTCTGGTAAAATGTTTTTTTAGGTGTTAGTTTTAATGATGTCTATAAGCTAATGTGCTCCAAAAAACATTTCACGTTTAGAAGATATGAAACTGATCTAAACGTGTAATGCTGTGTTCATACCAGACACGGAAGAAGCTTCAAGCTCGAGTGATTTACATGTTATGTCAATGCAAAGATAAGAATAGACATCCTATGGTGCGATTCGCGCAAATGAAGCGGCGTGAGTTGAGTGTTTTTGCACGATTGACCACATGTTTTTGCGCGAATTGCTCAAGTTTGAAAATCTGAAACTTAGCGGAACATAGCGGCTGTTGTTGGTGTCCCGGGGGAAATCCTACTGTCGACACGACAACAGTTCAAACTGGGCTCAGCTCAGTCAGAAGCACCGCTGAATGCTTCCATCATCCAGGTTACGTTTCTGGAGGAGTTTATAAACTCCTAGAGCTGGGTGCACCTACTGAAAGGATCTAGTGGACTCAGACACGGCTCCAAATGAATCGACACTGTTTTTCAGCCTTCACAAAGCACATAAACACAGCTAATCTCTCAATAAAATCATGTTAGCCCATTTAGCAACAAAGCTAGAGTCACCGGGCAGACAGAAGTCCTGCCCATCACGCAATTCAGCATCTGTTGTGAAGTGAATTTGACGCATGAATGAAGCGAGTAAACTCAAAATGTTCACGCATCTTTTTACGTGCGAATAACACGATTTATCTAGTGAACACGTCTGTGAACGCAGCATAAAGCTTGCAGTTTGTTACTTCCAGCCTAAATGGATCAATTTTTTTCATGTCACCTCATACTTCAGTTTCTCATCGAGTCTTCTGACCAATCAAATGCTCTGTACTATCTGACATGCCCTGCTCCATTCAAGACGCTTTTTCATTTGATGCGCTTGAGTTCAACCACTCTAATTGGCAGAGCTGTGATAAAACAAACAGCCATTGGCTTTGTTTAAAAAAAGAGAGGAGCTACTCTGTCCCGCCCCCTTTTTTTATTGTTTTTTAGTTGAGATTACATAATTTGTTGAATAAAAACTGCACATATCAAAGCACTTCATGGGTCGTTTAAACTAAAAACATTTTACACAGCTATCATGTCTTACCTTACACTTTATGCTCTCTCTCCAGGATCCCACCCTCCGTCTGTGACCCACGAGCCCTCTCAGCCACGCAGGCTATTTCGGTTCCAGCTCAGCCCACGTACTCCACCCTGAGCCTCCAGACCAGCCATCTGACTCCTGCGTCAGCTCCTGCTCAAACCAACCAGCAGGAGCTCCAGGCTAAAATCCTCAGCATCTTCAACAGCGGCAGCGGCTCATCTGTGACCTCCAGTCCCGCTCCAGCAGCCCAAACGCAGGGTTACCCACCCAGCCTCTTAGCCCAGGCCACCAGCCTTCAGTCAGCTGTCTCCGCCTTGCCCAAAGTTGCCACCGTCCAGCCACAGAGCAGCATTAGCCCTCGGCCTACGCTCAGGCCTCCAGTCGCCCGTATGGCTGCTCCTGCAGGAGCAGCTAGACCAGCAGTCACCGCCGGCACCGGCATCAATTTCGACAACCCCAGTGTGCAGAAAGCATTGGATACGCTGATTCAGAGTGGCCCAATTAACCAGCTGGTAAACATGGCTCTGTGGGTCAAGGCTTGCGGTCCGCACAGGGAATGGCCCCAGAGCGTCGATCCCAGTTCACAGTCCATTTCCCATTATTCCCGTCATTACTGAAATGAATGAGGAATCCATAAGGTTGAATGATAAGTTATTTTTCGTTCTTGTTCCGTTTGTGATTAAAAACAACCTCAAAACGCATTTGTGAGTTTGTGTTTTACGGTTTATTTAGATTTTTAACACCTCTGTGTTTTAAGATGGCGGAGCATGATTGTGCAACCTAGTTGTGAAACGTTTCTGGTTGTTTATATGGGAAGTTGTGGATTGTATATATACCTGCCCGACTCTGATTTAATAAATTCATTTTAGATACTGGAGTTTGTTGGCATTTGTATCTAAAATATACTGTTTTGTTGTGTCCTGACTATAAAGGATAAAATGCACACCTTAGTCGAATAGTTCACTCAAAAATGAAAAGGGTTCTTCTGCAGGGCCTTAGAAAGTCTTAAATCTCAAAATACAAATTTTAGGCCTCAAAAAGTCTTAAATATCCTGAAATATTTGTTATTCTTAAATCTTTTTTAACGGGTCTTAATTTTCCTTTGTTCATGTATTGCTACCAAATCTGGCCAAAACCCATACAATCACCCACAATCATCTCAACTTTAAACTTTTTTATTTTAAAAGGTCATTTTTAACTCTGTTTATCATAATGGTTTAATTATTTTCCTTACAGTAACATTTGTTTAAAGGTTGTCCATGTATTTACTGCTGAGGACACCAACCTGGACGGATTGTAGTGCATAGATTTAGTTTATTATAGTTTTTAAAACATTTGTTCATTTTTTTAATTATTTTAAAAAAGGTTTATGTTGGAAAAAAAGTGTATGGATACAAGTAGAGCTTGCTTGTTTTTAACAATATTTTAAATATTTAGCTAAGAAATAAAATCTAAAATATTAGTATTTTTTATTATTAATGTATTGTATTGTTAAATTTATTAAATTATACTTTTTTTTTTTTTTGATAGGGGCAAATAAAAATCTTTTCCATCTGGCCATTTGAAAAATTCCTTAGCCTTTAGCCCTTTATGGGTCTAAAATTATATTCATAACAGTCTTAAAAATGTCTTAAGTCTTAAATTTAACTCTGTGAAACCCTGTGTTTAACTCAAAAGTAGATATTTTGATGAATGTTGGTTGGCTGGAACTGTTTCTTAATTCCAAGAACGCAGAGAACGGTTCTTACCAAGTCACCTCAGAAGAACAAACTCAGGAGACCGCAAGAACAGGGAACGCGGCCTGTAAGAAATGATGGTCACATGACCTTCACAGTTTTAGCAGAAAATTATTTAAACATTACAGCATTCATACAACAATTTATTGTTTTTCCCCTTTTCACAATAAAAACTACGCATAAAGACCTTACAAATATACGTTGCACAATACAAATAAAACTAATTTTAATGCAAATTTCAGCAAATAAACTCCTAATGTTTTTATGCATTTATTAAGATTTTCATGTTAATGTTTAGGGACACTACTGCGACACTCTCTGAACTTTAATAATAAATCTATATAAAATGCTGCACTTCCCATCTCCTTAATTCTGCTGCAATGACTGGGACTTCTCAAGTGAGTTTTGCGCTCAAGTTTGCATTGATGCATCCTTCATATTGAGAAACAGCCATTGACTTCTATAGTTTATATTATTTCCTACTATGGAAGTCAATGGATGCTAGCCACCAGCATTCTTCAAAATATCTTGTTTTGTGTTCAACCACGTGAAGTTCAGTAAACTAATCAAAATTTTTGGGTGAACTCCAATCATTCATTTTCTTTTCAGCTTAGTCCCTTTATTAATCCGAAGTCGCAACAGCGGAATGAACCGCCAACTTATCCAGCATATGTTTTACGCAGCGAATGCCCTTCCAGCTGCAACCCATAACTGGGAAACATGCACACTCATACACTACGGACAATTTAGCCTACCCAATTCACCTGTGCCACATGTCTTTGGACTTATGGGGGAAACCGGAGCACCCGGAGGAATTTTGGGTAAACTATCACTTTAAAATTTGTACATAAAATAAATAAATAAATAAAGACAACATCAAAGCTCCAAAAATATCAACAAGTACACAAATGCAAAAACTTTTTCATTAAATACAATGTTAGGTAAAAAAAAAAACACTGTTGGAGCTCTTTGTTGCTGGACTTTGTACAGAGGATCAAATATTCTATTCAGTTTTTGCCTTGATTTGAAATCTGAATTAATGTTAGTTCTTAAAGGTTGAAGCCATTCTGTAGTTTTTGGGCATTCAGAGTTCAGAGATTTAACAGAAAGTGTGAGATTGGCTTAGACATCTTTATGTATATCACACATTCGATATTTTGATTTTTAATTGATTTTAAGGTATCAGGTGGGTTTCATGAAGCAAGACATACAGGGGAAAATAAAAGGGTCTTCTACATCAGTGTTTCCCAACCCAGTATCTAAAGGGACATTAACAGTACACATTTTCAACCTCTTCCCAATTAAACACACCTGAATCAACTTATCAGAACATTAAAGAGACTCCAAAACCTGAAGTTAATGGGTCAGAAAATATGTACTGTTGGTGTGCCTCCAGGAACAGGGTTGGGAAACTGTTCTACATTACATCTCCAAAAGGCTTTTGAAATTTCATTTTATCGATGACACCGTGCATGAATTAAACTTTGGTCTACCACAATTTAATTTACTTTATTTGCCTCTGAAATGTCAAAACGTTAGCCTTAAACCTACAGCAAACATTTGAGTCGATAAATAAACATGAATGACAATGAGCAATTCCAGCATAAAACATAATTGTTTTAAAATGTGAAAAGTGTTAGTAAAATTACTTTGTTTTTAATTTTATTTGGTTTTAATTGGCTTCATTTTTATTTATTTTACAATTTAAAGACAAAATGTTTAGCTCTATTATTATTATTTTTAATTTGGACTTTGAGCAATCATGAGATACAAATGTGCATCAATTAATTCAATCTATTCAATGTTAATACTGGTATTTTTTGGATTATATGTGCTTCTAGATTATATAAGGTTATACACATGTTCAATCTCAGAATGAACCAATTACTATTGTTTAAATTCCAACTGGTTTCCATTACATGCGGAATTTCTCTTCATGGTTTAGTTTTGGTAAACACTTAAACTGCTTCACAAGGAAAATCTCAACACCATTTCACAGTCTCGACAAAGGGATATTTTAGTATGAACCAATAAACTTTGCTTCAGTGAAAAAATCGAGATGTAGTTTAAAACAGCTGACCTTAAGAATGTCAGATTTGACAGAAGTGAGGTTGAATTGTTGATTTTAGTTGTTTGTTTTGATATTGAGTGCTTTTTCTGTATCTATTTTCACATTAAAACTCTTCTAGTGATGTTAGTTGTTTAATACATGCTTCAGCGAATCCAGTTGTCAGTGTTTTGACGGATATCAGTGTAAAGTTATTCTGAACAGTAACCTCTGATTAGCTAAGCCTATTTCATACTGTACGTCTAATTTTACATTACTTTCAAGCTATATGTAGACACAAACAACTATTTTACAAGAAAAAGGTGTCTTTTGAGTACTTACATTGTGTAATGTAAGAGCGTCTGGTTTATTTTGAGACGGCTGAATGAATGTTTCTCTCATAGACGGTTTGTTTGGCGCGATTATGCATTCACAATGGTATGACCCGTCATAGGGGTGGTCAAATGCATATTTACATTGTCCTTACCTTAAATCATTAATATTATCATTTAAAATACACGGGAGAATATTTTTCGCCGTTTAAAAAACTGATTTCCTATATATCTAGTTTTGAAGAGAAAGTCAAGCGTTAATTATTGGATCAAACCACCCCCAAACTACCCCATATGAGCTCATAATAATAATAATAATAATAATAATAATAATCAGGTGTGTGAAATAAACGACATTTCAAGCCATTCAACCTGCTCAGAATGAAGACTCGGTCAAATAACCCGTAATAAAATGGTATTCATTTATTGCATTTTGTGCTGACAAATCTATAAAATGGAATGGGAGTTTTGCAGAAGCCATAGAGATAAAGCATTTGAAATGTAAGATAAAACTACATCGTTTTCTTTATGTACCATGAAACACAATAGATAATACTCATTATTTATATATATTTTTTTAAATATTCAACTTACACCGACACAGAAAATAAACACCTCAACACGAACTAGTTCGGGTTTATTTACATGGACCCCCGTCCACAATTGCCTATGGTCCCAGATCTGCTGTGTGTACGTCACTGTACACACACACGCACACAAACTCACGCGCACACACACACACACACGCACACTTAAAACGTAAAAAAATACACAAAAACACTACATGGCATTATGACCCAGAATAGACAATAAATAAACAGTGAAAGATTTATTTCTCCACCACATTTCCCTTCAAATGTTCATACATTGTTTAAATTTCAAGTGAATCAAAAACAAGCCTGAGGGATTCAATGCAAAACTGATCTAAAAATTAATTGCAGTGTTGTTTGCAATCAGTTATGATTAATGAATCACCCGAAGCGACTCAGAATCCAATCAGAAAACAAATATGTTCATTACTCTTATTGTCTTCTGTGACTATTTATTTCAGCAATATCTATATTTATTTGCAACAATGCTGCAACACACCATAAATATAGATATAAATCTGCCTGTCCAATCAAATTAGTTGAGAAAAATTTGCAATAAATGTATAATTTGGGTCGCCATATTATAAAAAGTTAGAATCAATCAAAACTGTTTATCGTTTTTAATTTGAGTGATTGATTAATTATTAATTAATAATTGTTAATCATTACAAAATTGTAAGTATTTGACTTTTAGATTATAAATTTTAAAGATGAATTAATAAAATTGTCATAAATATGCCCTTTGGTACATTTAGAATAAAATTTGCTTTAGAATTGACAAAAAGCTTATTAACAATTAAATATATATGTGTTTCCATAATCGTTTCACATTTAGAAGGGTATATAGCAATTTATGTATTTAAGGCATGAATACAAACCTTTTAGGTAATATTTTCACCATATTTATCTCAACAGACCCTCAGGTTTCTTTTTAATTCATTGAGAATGAGAGTTTAAAATAGACTAAACACATACCCAGGTTAACATAAATGACTTTGGTAATCGGTTCTTCAAACAAATGAACTTAGCGACAGCTGTAGTAAAAGTAAAATGGTCTTCTTCTTGGCTAAACTACCCATAGTAAAAAATAGACCCCTTAAACCACTCGATATTCATTCACACTAAGTTGACCAAAAAAAAATTATAATAATCTTTGTGCACAACATCGAACATCTGGTTAAAAATAACACATTTATAATCAAAAGAACTCAAGTAAACCAGCGTGAACATAATACTGTTCATCACAAAACATTTAATATTTATATATTTATATATATCGTATATCAGTTTGTTCAGGATAATGTGCATGCGTTGAACAGGACAACGAACCCGGGTCCTGGCTCTATTTTAACTGCTTCAGATGGATTGGATTCAGATTTGAGTATTTTGGACCCTATCAGAGCTCATGGACGGATCGTTCACATGCATGAAGAGCTGTAGTGTTTTCATTAAAGTTCACAAAGAAAAAAACTAATACAGGCCTTCAGAGGTAAATGTCATGAGGAGACTCTTGAGAAGAAAGGTCTTTAATAAAAAACCAAAAGCAGTTTACAGTCTGGTGCCATTTTGATCTCGTAATCTTAAGAAAACATGCTTTAAAACCTCATAAAACTAAAACGGATTTGATCTACACAGTAAAACAGAGTTAAGAGTTTCCATATTTTGTGTTTTCCGTTTTCTTTTACAGTTGTGAATTGCATTATGGGATGTTGTTCTCAGCTCTGTTGACTTTTGATGCTAAAAATTCAACTCTACAGTTTAACAAGTGACTTTTATTGACATTTTAGTAGTTTGAAACAATATAAGAGTTAATATGTAGAGAAATTAGTCTGTAAAATAAGAGAAAATGTTCTGGCAGTTTATTACACGGGTTTTGCAGGTAATATACAACATCAAAACAGAACATATATAACCTTAAACTATTAAAAACGTTCATAAAAGTCACTTTTTCGAACTTTTTGAGATTAAAAGTTGTTGGAAGAAAGATCAAGATCCCATAATGGAATTCAAAAGCAGAAATAAATGAAAACATGAGTCACAGAATATGGAAAACTGCTAATTTATGGATTATTTTTCACATTTATTTACAGTGTACACTCTTAAAAATGAAAGCTTCTAAAAGGGATTTTAAAAAGATCATAGAAGAACGGGATGTTTAGTACGTAAGTAAGCAAGTTATGTGTATTTATATGGCGCATATATTGTGTATAGCCCAAAGCGCTTCACAATCATGAGGGGGTTCTCTCCACACCAGAATCTTTTAATAGAAAAGTTCTTCAAAAGAACCATTTTTTTCTGTTATATATTTATTTACTTATATTAGTCAACTATGGCGGTTCATTCCGCTGTGGCAACCCCAGATTAATAAAGGAACTAAACCGAAAAGAAAATGAATGAATGAATGAAAGAATGAATAAATGAATGAATATTAGTTAACTAATATTTTTTAAAATCCAAAATAGATTTGATAAGATGTACCAAAAAAGGATTTTGAAATTAAGCATAGAACTATTTTTATAATATTGTAAAATTATATAAATTGAGTTTGAACTATAAAGTGCCTTAAAGGGAACTCAAAACTGAAAATGTTGTCATCATTTACTCACCCTTTACTTGTTCTTAACCTGTTCAACTTGTAAGGCGTAAAACACAAAAGAAGATAAAACCTGGAAACCGGTAACCACACTGTAAAAAATCCTTATTGACTTCAATTTAAGCTAAATCAATTAACCACATGAGTCCAATGAACTTATATTATGTTAAACTGACTTAAAACAGCTTGCGTAACTTACAAAATTAAGTTAAACATGATTAACCTAGATTAATAAGTTACAATGACCTAAAAACATATGCTGTCAGGACTAATTGATCATATAATTTTTTACAGGACATTTATGTCCAGAGTATTTGCTTTTCCTACTATGGTCACATACTATGGTTCCTACTATGGAAGTCAATGGTTACAGACTTATAGCTTTCTTCAAAACATATTCTTTTGTGTTCAGCAGAAGAAGAAAAACAAAAAAATAAAGTTTTGGAGTCACAAGAGGGAGAGTAAATAATGAATAAAGTTTCCTTTTGGGTGAACTATGCCTTTAAAAAACATTTGTTTTTTTAGTATGAGGAACATTTAAAAAACCTAAGGAACCTTTTACCAAAACCATAGTGCCACAGAAACTTCTTGGGACAATCAATAGCAATGCCTTAATTTTTAAGAGTGTAAACAACCTGTAAGGAAAACAACTATCTCTGCAGAACCTGAACGCCAAAGAAAATGCAAACTATATTTTAAAGCTGTCCTAAACTATAAAAAACCTGTAAGCAAATAATGATGTCTGCAGAACCTAAACTACAACGAAGCAATGATCATCATCTATTATTTCAAGAGTTAAGATTATAAAACAATAAAGCGAGATTCCCATATATTTTAGAGAATATCCAGTTGTGTGGGTCAAACTCCAGAACCAAGTATACAGACTGTTATTCAGAGCCCTTTTTTGTTTCCGAGATGTGTCGAACGCCTTGCTATTCCTCATCGAAGGAATATAAAACACTTTTTTTTGCTACACAAGCAGGCATTAATCGTGAGATGTTGATTAAAGGAAAGAGATACGCTGTGAATGGAGTGTCCACTGTCAGTTTGAATAGAGCCAAGCCCAGCAGTGGAAGCGCTTGTTTTATAGTCTTTAATCGATAATTTTAAGGTGATCACATCGAAACAGTGCTCGTAGGTTCGGTGGAAACTTCGTAGGGAGTGAAAAGAGGGATTATGGGAGGGATATGATGTCACCACATCAACTCAGTGATTTGTATTATAAATATATCTTCTTTTTTTTTACACATCTACGTATACTCTTTTTTTTTTTTAATCGTTTTTGATAAATTACAAGAAATGCTAGAAATTCATGCCAAATAAACAGCAAACACACACGCACACACACACACACACACACTTACATTTTTTTTTTACAGCATAATAAAGTCAATATGTTCAGGTAGTATGTTACTGCAGCGAACAAAAACTCTCGCTGTACGGCCGATGCAGTGCACACTTTCGCCACTAGAGGCATCGGTGCTGAAATGGATCTGGCATGCTCACGATTCTGGCAACTCAATCGTCACGTGAATAACGTTAACTTTGTATAAAGTGCATTTCTATCTCAGCCACCATAGAACAGATGTGACGCACACTCTAGCATACAAAGCGCGCCGATGGACTATTCTACGAGAAGCAGACTCGTGGGCAAACTAGCTAAACAAATGAATAAAAATACAGCATACATACCGTTTCCCAATGAAATCAATATTGCACGTTACCGTTGAAAACCAATAAAAGTTTGCAGACCACTTTTTTTTATCCGGTGTGTTCTAAAAGCGTCCTAACAAAACACAACAGGGAACCACGTTCCTGTAGCTACGTTGTCTCAAGAGCGCTATTATATACAAAGTCAAAAACAAGTATCTTGCAAATATCCCGCTAGTCTAAGTGGACACGTAAGAATGCTAAACACACATATATAATATTTCCTGGATATCCGTGCTGAAAAAGCTGCCTCGACAATTTACCAGGAACTTCTCTTTTCACGTCACGAAAATCAAACAATTTTTTTTCCAACACACACCATGCAAACAGGAGTAAAAGTGTTTGTTAAAACATCGTCATGTGAACTAATTGTCGAAACGTCATCAGAGGCTCAGTCTACGCAGGCAGTACTTCGTTAAAAATTGTTTCGACACATTTTGCATTTTGTTCAGATTCATCTTGAAAAAAAATCACTGTTAAATGAATACAAAATAAACGAACTGTGATAAAGCTGAATATATATAATATAAGGCTGAAGTCGTTTTTCGATGCTTGTATGCAATCTCAGCGTCAACCCCTCCCCTCGTGAATATACCTTTAAATATTTATTTGTTCGCTCTATGTACACGCACGATTCAAATCTATTCATACATTAGCAGCATTCATATCTTATGAGAGGTTTTCCCATGTTTGAACATAAGTTAATCTGTAATAACGTTGTAAACTACTTTATTACCAGTGAGATTCAAGTTAATATATTTTTGATATATTTATCTATATATTTGTGTATATACATACATTCAAGCGCAAAATTTTTAATACCCTAGGGGTATGGTAATTTTGGGCTTGTTTGTATACACTCACTGGCGGCCATTTTATTATGTACACTCCTTATATATATTCCTCAGAGATTTTGGTCCATATTCACATGATAGCATCACGCAGTTGCTGCAGATTTGTCGGCTGCACATCCATGATGTGAATCTCCCGTTCCACCACATCCTAAAGGTGCTCTATTGGATTGAGATATGGTGACCGTGGAGGCCATTTGAGTACAGTGAACTCATTGTCATGTTCAAGAAACCAGTCTGAGATGATTCGCGCTTTATGACATGGCGCGTTATCCTGCTGGAAGTAGCCATCAGAAGATAGGCACACTGTGGTCATAAAGGGATGGACATGGTCAGCAACAATACTCAGGTAGGCTGTGGCATTTACACGATGCTCAATTGGTACTAATGGGCCCTAAAGTGTGCCAAAAAATATCCCCCACACCATTACACACCACCACCAGCCTGAACCATTGATACAAGGCAGGATGGATCCATGCTTTCATGTTGTTGACGCCAAATTCTGACCCGACCATCTGAATATCACAGCAGAAATCGAAACTCATCAGACCAGGCAACATTTCTCCAATCTTCTATTGTCCAGTTTTGGTGGCCTGTGTGAACTGTAGCCTCAGTTTCCTGTTCTTAGCTGACAGGAGCGGCACCTGGTGTGCTGTAGCATCCGCCTCAAGGTTGGACGTGTTGTGTGTGGTTAGAGATGCTCTTCTGCAGACCTCGGTCGTACTGAGTGGTTATTTGAGTTACTGTTGCCTTTCTATTAGTTGGAACCAGTCTGGCCATTCTCCTCGGACCTCTGGCATCAACAAGGCATTAGCGCCCACAGAACTGCCGCTCACTGGATGTTTTCTCTTTTTCAGACCATTCTCTGTGAACCCTAGAGATGGTGGGGTGAAAATTGCAGTAGATCAGGAATTTCTAAAATACTCAGACCAGCCCGTCTGGCACCAACAACTATGCCACGTTCAAAGTCACTTAAATCCTCTTTCTTCCCCATTCTGATGCTCGGTTTGAACTGCAGCAGATCGTCTTGATCATGTCTACATGCCAAAATGCATCGAGTTGCTGCCATGTGATTGGCTGATTAGAAATTTGCATTAACGAGCAGTTAGACAGGTGTACCTAAAAGTGGCCGGTGAGTGTTTACATATATATATATATATATATATATATATATATATATATATATATATTATATATATATATAATATATATGCACAATGTTGGTATTTCTGCGAAAACAAGACTGTAAAAAATAGCCTATCCCTACAAAAATAAATAATACAATGAATACATGATTTCCCAATTTCACATATATTATGCTTTCAAAAATACACATTCTGATCTAAACGCAGAGGTTCATTTAGCAAGTAATCTCGGCTGATTTGGCAAATGCATTACACTCGCGCTGCATAGAGTTCAGATTTCTGGATGTTATTTGACCCATCATGCTTTGTCGAAACAGCTCAATCTGCGTTCACTTTTTCGCTGGAATTACCACAATTACCAAACGACAACTCCGAGTCTATTCCCAGCTGTTTATGGACTCAAAAATCATTAGTTACTATGGCAACGCCCAAAATGGATCCGTGTGCGGCTTTGTTGATAATGACAGCAATCTACTTCTTCAAAATCACACAAATTTGCTTCTCGCAGCAGCAGAGCAACACAAAATACTAGCTGCCATTCTGTAGGTCTTACATCAAGCCATTATAGACTTCAGATTTTCTCACATAGTTTAGTAAATTGCAATTAATTTGGTCGAATCGTTAGCATTTAAAGTGACGACGTCTTCAGTGTTCGTCTCAGCTGACAAGTTCACATTTTCATTCTTATGGCACAAGTGAAATCGATGTTTGGCAATACAATCAAATACTATAATACTCTCTTCTCTCTCTATATATAGCTCTGTGACACATTTCCGGTGTAGCCCACCAAATATAATATAGATTCTGTCTAATATAGCTGATTTATCTGTAACTGTAACAAACGTAGGTTTCTTTTCAGCAAAATGGGAACAAAACTAAAGATATGGGCAACTTCTGTTTGCTCAAGGATGCAACACACACACACATACACACATGCATGCACACACACTCACGTTCATTTAATGAATCCACAGACTCATTAAATCATTTGTTACACAGTGGCTGTCAGTGCAGGTTGAGTGCTTGTTGTGGAGGGGAGGTTTGGTACCGTAGTACTTCAAGCCGCCATAGTGAATCCTGTAGCCACCCAAAAACACCCTGACCCTGTAAGACAACAGCGTTTCTTCACCAGAATCTTCACAACTCAAGATACTACACTGCTATTCAATAATAACGCACTATTTACACTACTTTAGAGTGGCTGAGAATTTTTCCTCTTTTTTTTAAGCTCGTTCTTTTGCTAATTACAGTGTGGGTTACACTGATAGACTCTTGCTTGTCGCACACCCTGCCAGCCTCGTTTTTTTTTGGCACATATTGTGACTGTATTGGCAGGGGGATAGCTAGGAATGGACGGAAACAAAACGTGGAGGAGGTTGAGGAGACTAAACAGACACAGAAGTAGAACAACAGGTGTTTGTGCAGAGGAACCTGTTAAAGTCAACGTGAAATGCAGTTGTAACTTGTTTTACTCTAATATTGTGACATTTTTAGAGCTAAACCACCCACCTAACCAACCAACCAAAATAAAAGCGTAAAGAGAAAATGCAATTGGGGATTAAAAACGTATAATAGCATGCACTAATTATTTACAAAAGGAGGCCACACTCTTTTTTCAGGTACAATTCTTGCTATTAATAAGTCGTTAAATAAGACTTTAGCTCAATAAACTCTTGTTAATAGTTAGATATTAGTTATTAATAAATATAATTGGTATTAATAATTGGGAATGTAGAATAATACCATACTTTATAAGTACTAATAAACAGCCAAAAATAAATAAATAGATAAATAAAGGAACAAAGATATAAACTAATAATAATAAAAAAACAATCAATAAAAAATCTATAAAAATAAAAAATAAATTAATAAATTAATACAAATAAATAAATAAAATTAAATAAATAAACAAACAAAAAAATAGAAATAAATAAATAAATAAGTAAATAAGCAAGTAAAAATAAATAAAAATCAATCAATCAATAAATAAAATAAAATGAATAAACAAACTAATTAAAATTTGAAATAAATAAATAGATAAAAATAAAATAAATAAACAAAGATATAAATGAATACATATATAATTAAAAATAATAAAGTAAAAAAGAAAATAAAGTAAATAAGTAAAAACTAAAATATAAACTAAAATAAATAAAAATAAAACAAATAAATAAAATATAAATAAATAAACAAACAAATAAATAAACAAATTAATTAATTAATTAATTAACTAAATAAATAATAATAATAATAATAAATAAACAAACAAAAATAAATAAATAAACAAACAAATAAATAAATAAATAAACAAATAAATAACTAAAAATAAATAATTAATTAATTAATTAAATAATATAATTTTTTTTTGACTTGTAACCGTAGTAACTTAGACTTACCATAGAATTTAAACACTGCTACTTCTGATGATTTGAAGTCACTTTGGATAAAAGCGTCTGCTAAATGAGTAAATATAAATGTAAATATCTTAATAAGCAGGTAATAAGCCAGTAATTATACTGAGAATTGGTACCTAATAAAGTGTGACCCAAAAGTAGGTACTATTTTCATTCCACGTTGACTTTAAACTTCACATTTCACAGTTCACATTAGTCTTTTTTTATGTGGTGTGTATATACTCATCACACTCATAATCTTTTCACATTTAACACATCCGGAGATCAAAGAGATGTAAACCGTGATCAGTCTCCATCAGAGCAGTATTTCACAGCATCTCTGACGAAGAAATGAAGCGATAAAGACAAATCAAGCCCAACCCACTGCTTCTCCTGATTGGGCGAGAGCTGTGATTGACAGATGATGTAGGAAAGCTACAGCAGAGGGGCATTGAACAAATACCCACCACTGACATCAACAGTGCACTTCCTCTTCATAGAGCAGTAAAGTGTGGATGTTTGGCAGATCGGTAGAACTGGAACGGATGAAGCTGCTTGACCGAAGGGGAATTCTGGGATATTGCTTGGGGGATGAGGGGAAAACGGGGATGGGGCTGATGTTGACTAGTTTCTTAAGAGTAGATGGTGATGACCTCGCGACCTCCACCACGCACTAGGAGGGACCCGGTTGAGACCCTCAGTTAAAACCTCCATGAATTCCATGTCTGGTTTATGGGGAGTCAAGGAACAGAAAGATAGAAACGTACTCATAGATACAGTTGAAGTCAGAATTATTAGCCCTTATGAATTATTAGCCCCTCTGGTCAGTGTATCTTTTGGTCATTGAATTTTCATTTTAGAAACAGATAATAACAATAATAATAGTACACTGAAAAAAGTGTTGCATGCAAAATTGTTTGCAACAATTTATTTGGTGTTGAATTGAGCAATGTTCAACTTAATTTGTTTGTTGAAATTCAGCCCAAATAAATTGTTACAACAACTTAACGTAAAAAAA